>NW_027113191.1:332314-334592 GCF_000696795.3 Halyomorpha halys | reverse complement strand
CCCAACATAATCATTATTAATCCATGCCCAACAATAACAATGCCCAACATAATCATTATTAATCCATGCCCAACAATAACAATGCTCAACATAATCATTATTCTTATTCTATCAGGAACATGCTATCCAACAATGGGATACTTACTTAAATATCTCGGCGCCTGCTGTGTGAAGGAGTTTCATGATCGCAATATTATTTTTTTCTATAGCCACGTCAAGAGGTGATCTGCCTTCCTGATCGGTGATGTTGGTCAGAGCACCGAACCTGAGTAACATCTTGACCACGTCAAAGTGCTGCTTGTCCACTGCAATATGCAGCGCGGAGTAGTTCTTGCTGTTCTGAGCGTCGATCTCAACCTTGGCGAGGGCTAGTTCCTGAACGGCGTCAGCGCTGCCGTTGACCGCGGCCATGTGGAGTGCCGTGTTGTTGTCTTCGTCTAGAGAGTGGATGTCAGCACTGAACCTGAGGAGCACGCGGATCACAGGCACGTGACCCCGCAAAGCCGCCCAATGGAGCGGGCTCATCCCGGTCACTCCGTCGACGGGTTCTCTCTTCTCCTGGAGGATGGTCTCAACTTCTTCCGCTCGGCCTTCCATGGCTGCTAGTTGCAGCGGTGTGAGGCTGCTCCACAGTTTGTCCCTGTCGTTCACTTCCACACTCTGTTGTAATATTAAACAAAAATTAAAGTATATTACATTTTTACGTTACGCGTTCGTTTCATTTTCGTAATTCATTTTGTATATTGTGCATGTTATCATTAATATTTATTGTTATCTTTATTGTTGCCCACGGGCATTCTAATGGCGAAGCCTGATTAGGATTATTTTCTTTATCTTTACGGCAGAGTGCGCCTTCCCCGTCTCTGTGCAATTTTTGTATTGTAAAACCAAAGCCAAATTTAGGTGGGCGGTATGTCGGATTTAAGTAATCCGAATTTTTCAGTTATTTTTTGAGTTTGTATAAAGTCGGGGTCGGAGGTCTCATTTTTTGATGACCTCCCTTATCTGCGGAGTCTGAAAGACCTCAAAGACGCCGCGACTGTAATGCCGCCCCAAACTATACACCATGACCTGGACTGCCCCTACTACTACGCTACAGCCTAAGACACGCTGGCTAGCCACTGAGAGAGAAACACGTCTTAATGACACCCGGCGAAGATTCACGGTTTTTACCATTTCGACCAACGCAAACCAGGAAGAGGGAAGCGGCAATAAGACGCGGAAGTAATCGCGGCAGCGAGACTTCCAACCCAGTCACCAGATAAGCGATCACTATCTCCTACTACATGACACCCCGTGGTCTGTTATTATTTTATATTGTCAAAATAATTATTCAATTCTTGGCCCGCTCAGGGATTTTACTAATAAAATATAAACGTTCATTAAAAGGCAGAAAGTCTCACGACTCAACCCCCCCCCTCTTACACCCTAAATAATTTGATATTTTAACTTACATTCGGGGTACTTGAAGTAAGGTACGACCAGGTCTAGATGTATTCTGGGACCCGAATATGCAAGGAATAGCACCGGAGCAGTCTGCAGTCAGTAATACGAGGCATGGGAGCAGTCTGCAGTCAGTATCACGAGGCGCGGGAGTATTACGAGTAAATAATAACATTACGAACTGCAGTTGGATTACGGCCTGAATATTGACTGATAAAGCTTGGAAGCAATCTGCCGTCAATATTACGAGGCATGGGAGCAGTCTGCAGTCATTATCACGAGGCATGGGAGCAGTCTGCAGACAGTATCACGAGACATGGGAGCAGTCTGCAGTCAGTATTACGAGGCTGGGAAGCAGTCTGCAATCATTATTACGAGGCATGGGAGCAGTCGCAGGCAGTATTACGAGGCGTGTGAGCTGTCTGCAATCATTATTACGAGGCGTGGGAGCAGTGTGCAGTCATTATTACGAGGTGTGGGAGCAGTGTGCAGTCAGTAGTACGAGGCATGGGAGCAGTCTGCAGTCAGTATTACGAGTCGGATAAATGTTTTACTCAGCACTACATTAAGATGTATGAATAATAAAATTTATAGCATTTTCATTAATACCCTCCCATACATCTCCCAAAACATATAAAAAGACCCTAATATGTTAGAAACAAAAAAAAACTACAATAAATCTATGCACGATCTTAAAATCGATAGCATTTTCATTCACAGTATCTCTCAAAACATATAACGGGACCCTAATATGTTAGAAACTAAAATAAATCTATGCACGATCTTAAAATCGATAGCATTTTCATTAACAGTATCTCTCTAAACATATAAAGGG
>NW_027113191.1:330092-331549 GCF_000696795.3 Halyomorpha halys | reverse complement strand
GGACCCTAATATGTTAGAAACTAAAATAAATCTATGCACGATCTTAAAATCGATAGCATTTTCATTAACAGTATCTCTCTAAACATATAAAGGGACCCTAATATGTTAGAAACTAAAATATATCTATGCACGATCTTAAAATCGATAGCATTTTCATTAACAGTATCTCTCTAAACATATAATGGGACCCTCCTAATATAATATATTAGGGTCCCTTTATATGTTTTGAGAGATAAGAAATGTGAAGTAATAAGAAAAGTTAAAATATATGGATACACGATCATAAAATCGATATTATTTTCATTAACAGTATCTGCTAAAACATATAAAGGGACCTTAATATGTTAGAAATAAGAAAAGTTAAAATATATCGATACTTTGTCTTAAAATTGACAACATTTTCATTTTCTACACGCCTCAAAATCTAAAACGGAAACTTCATATAGAAATCCAAAAAGGTGAAAAATAAACAAATTAAAAACTTGTTATTCGACTACTTTTTAATTCGATTGAAATTATATTTCAAACCTATAAATACGATAGTATTCGGAAGTATTATTGGAATAAAATTGTATACATGTTAAAAATTCTTGTATTATTAATAATTGTTAAAAATAAATGAATACCAACTCTGAATAAAAATATATTCGTTTCTCGTAAGTCAAATTAACGTTCGCCCAACTCCATGTTAACCTAACTCCCTTCCCTGATTCAATTAACAAGTTGACGGGTTATTCACAGATCTATTAATAATTTGCACTTAAAATAATTGTTACGCAACTAGATCTTTCAAGATAAGGATTATTAAAGTAGTAAAGACTTCAAAATGTCGGCTGTTTCAATACGTAAAAAAAAATATATTTTTTATTTGGAGCTCCATATCTTTAAAACTAGCTACCACACTAAAACATATAATAGGGCATCATTTAAAGGAAGGAAACCTACTCAGCAAGTAAGCCATCGATATTGATATTACACAGGAGCAATTTTTAAATTATTAAATGTACTTCTATGAAAATCAATTGTATATTACTTACACTTATTACTACACCGAATAATGATAAAATCACTAGGAGTAAGATCTTGATAGCCATGACTGGAGAACAGAACAGGCAGAGACCTTTGCACAAATGGAACTGACAATATTCCTTTCGTATCGTCAAAAAGTGAACTCTGGGGTCAGGTCTTATCGAATTTGTTATTTTCCTCAATATTTTCCTCTTGTTCAATATTTTTATCTTGTACATTTATCAGTATCCGTAACACGTCATACTTTTGTTGCTAGCTGGTTGAAGACAAAGTAAATGACAACTCATTATATATATATTTCTAAGTTGTAACAATATTATTAGAGGGAAAGGCTTTGTTGAGCTATGCTGACAAGCGTATGGGGTCCCTACAAGACACAGCATACCTATCAATGCAATATTACATATATAAACACTAACAAATATATA
>NW_027113191.1:327269-328122 GCF_000696795.3 Halyomorpha halys | reverse complement strand
ATTCTGCTCTGTAATCCTCTATATATACATTCTGGCTTGTTTACATGGGGAGTTTAGGTATTAAGACTCATAATACCTATGCTCTGTTTATAACTCCCCCCTGCCAGTTTACGAACAATTCCTCGTAAACTACAACGAGTAGACAGAGGAATCTCCAACACCATTGTATGCCCGGAGGCGTTGAGGAAGCTGAGTGACGGAGAGAGGACACACCAGATACATAAAGTACAGGTATGCCATTGTCAGTTAATCACCTTGGATTAACCCTCTAGCGTTGAAGGGGAAATCGAAATGGACTTAGAAGCATGGGGGGCTGGTGGAAAGAATATAGTGGTTCATGTGGTGAGAAACATGCCGCGGGAATATCAAATCATTGTCGGATGCGATTTACTATCAAAGGTAGGTGCTCGTATAAGGAATGTGGGAAACCGTTGGGTTATTAGGATCGGGAAAAAAGAATTGACCTGGAAAAGGTTGTTGAGGGGAATGAATCCGAGAGTAGGGGCGGTTAATAAGATGGGAAATTGGAGACATCAAGTAATGAGCAAATACGCGGATATATTTTTTAAGTAGGGGGATACATTAGGCGGTTGAAAAGGGGCGTAGTCACATACGCGAAGGAGCGGAGGTATTCACAGGCACTCAGGTGACACATCCAAGAAGAGCTGGAAAGTCTAAAAGCGCAAGGTATAATAGTGGATAGCACCTCACGGTACAATAGTCCTTTATGGGCGGTACAGAACAAGAGTCCGCCAGGGGAATCCACGGAGAAATTTCGGGTGTTTATCGACTATAGAAAATTGAACGACAATACCGTGGACGAAAAATACCCAATACCAAGACTGGAAGATAT
>NW_027113191.1:322499-322933 GCF_000696795.3 Halyomorpha halys | reverse complement strand
GTATGTGCGCTCAGCTTAGCTAGAAATGGTATGTGCGCTCAGCTTAGCTAGAAATGGTGTGTGCGCTCAGCTTAGCTAGAATTGGTGTGTGTGCTGAGCTTAGCTAGAAATGATGTGTGTGGTGAGCTTAGCTAGAAGTACGGTAGGGCGCTAAGTGAGAGATAAGAGTACTGTAATTGCAGTAGGGCGGTAAGTGAAGTTGAGAATACCGTAAGTACTATTGGGCGCTTAGTGGGAGTTGAGAGTATCGTAATTACAGTAGGGCGGTAAGTGAACTTGAGTAGTACAGTAGGACTCCAAGTGGGAGTTGCGAATAACTATATTAAGCAGAACCCTATTTGTTAACTATATTAAGCACAACTCTATTTGTTAACTTAATTAAGCAGAATATTATTTGCTAACTATATTAAGGAGAACTCTATTTGTAAACTATA
>NW_027113191.1:306059-321904 GCF_000696795.3 Halyomorpha halys | reverse complement strand
ATTAAGCAGAATATTATTTGCTAACTATATTAAGGAGAACTCTATTTGTAAACTATATTAAGCAGAACCCTATTTATTAACTATATTAAGCAGAACCCTATTAGTTAACTATATTAAGCACAACTCTATTTGTTAACTATATTAAGCACAACTCTATTTGTTAACTATATTAAGCACAACTCTATTTGTTAACTTAATTAAGCAGAATACTATTTGCTAACTATATTAAGGAGAACTCTATTTGTAAACTATATTAATCAGAACGCTATTTATTAACTATATTAAGCAGAACACATTTCAAAACTTTCAGAAATGATCGTTTGATTAATCATGAAATAACTTAATTTCGGGAAATAATCACTTAAAAGATGAAGATCGAGTAAAATTATTAAATAATTTATTTTATAATTAATTATTTTGAAGAGAACATTTCCAATGAATTTTTCCCAAATTCTCAAGCAATTAGATGGTCAAAATTAGCAACTTTGAGGAATTTTTATGCACAGAATGATACACTACTTGGAATACTAAACTATCTACAGGAAAAAATGAGCAGGGCAGATAAGGAAAAGATAACGCTAGAACACTGGTTGGAGCAGAGCTTACTTTTGAAATAAATCTGCCGTACAAAAGTTTTTTTTATGCTGAGATTTGCTTATACACCCCTGTTGAAGCCTCTGGAAATGGACCAGCTCGTTTTGATGCCAGCTCCACCAAAACAAACTGCCTGAAATACAAACATTTATTTAGAATAGAAAACATAAACATAAAATAATATCTTTTTAAAACAATTTTGATCTCTTTTCTCTCAACTTTATTCCTTTTTAACATCCGACGTTTCGACCTCTCAGGTCATTCTCAAGGATTCCTTATTCTGTCTTCATTCCTTTTTTTTTTTTCCTTTAAAATTCATTATTGCCGGCTAATTGCCTTTGTCCTAATAATTTCTTCTATTAAACTATTATCCTAAATTTAAAACTTTCAATAACTACTTTTTTGTTCATTAACAAGCCCCTTGTTATATTGTAAGTTATTGAAAGTTTTAAATTTAGGATAATAGTTTAATAGAAGAAATTATTAGGACAAAGGCAATTAGCCGGCAATAATGAATTTTAAAGGAAAAAAAAAAAGGAATGAAGACAGAATAAGGAATCCTTGAGAATGACCTGAGAGGTCGAAACGTCGGATGTTAAAAAGGAATAAAGTTGAGAGAAAAGAGATCAAAATTGTTTTAAAAAGAAACTAAACCACTCTCAAACAACTATATTAATAAAAAATAAATCTAATAAAATAATATATTAAAACATAACAGTTATCTTGTGAAATTACAATAGCATGTCTTTAATATAGATAGACATCAGGAGGTTATAAAAGCAATTGAACTCGGTAATGTTCTTATTAAATTGTTCATATAATTGACAGTTCTTTAATAAAAACAGTTTGGTGGTTTAATTATGAACAAAAGATGGTGACAGCTCTGAGAGGTCCAATATTTCAGAAGTTAGAAGTTTGTTTGTTTGTTTATTTTTGTTTAAAGGTGTAAAACCCTTAGAGTTAAAAGTTTTTTTTGTTTCCTGTAGTCCATATTGTTTTTATAATTTGTCTCCTTTGAATTGAAAGGGTAAGATGCTTTTCAGTCTATAAGAAGACTATATTGAGGCCAGGTTTCGCAACTTTATTCTTTGCATTGTCTTGCCCCTCAATAAAGTTCCTGTTTTAGAACAAATAATTTCTTCAACTAATTATTTAAAAATTACATAGTATAATAATACAGTATAATTCAAGATTAAAAACGATTACAATTAAAACATTACTTACAGATGTCTAATACAGTTTGTTCCTCTATGTTCTGTGTATGCCTTTTTGTTCTGAACTGTATCACTTTTTTTATGTGTATATGTTCTAAAGTGTATTTCTGTTTTTTTTAAATTGTAGGGCATAACTATGCAAACAATAAGGTATAAAACTTTCATAAAAATTAATGTCTATAAATTACTTTTTTTTGTTTTTTTATTTAATGGCATTACCCACTATTGTACTGAATAAATTGTAGCGAGGGCTACCAGCTACTATCCACTAGAGCTCAGCATCTTGAGCCTCACAGAAGTTCTCAAATGTGTACATTATTTTCATTTATAAAAACATATTGTTATTTTTAAATTTTTTATATATTATTAATTTTTGTAGATAATAAATAGCAATGTTGATAAAATAATAAATAAACGATGCAAAAATAATGCACGAAACTACTTCAAGCAGATAAGATAAGACCGCGTCCGGTCACTAGGCCTATAAACAATGGTCTTAAAGATCATGTTCTCTCTCCTCTATCCGTTATCACGTCAGAAGCTCCGATGCCATGTACCTCCTTCGTCTCTGTCAGAATAGTAGTATCCAGCAGGACGAAGGCATCCGCCTGCTTGGCTTTTGCGGCTCCAGTTCTGCATTCTCACTCGTGTTTATCGGAATAGTACCCGGTAGGACGAGGCTACCATCTTCTGAGATTTAGCGGTTGTTACCTGTTAGTCTTATCCTATCTAATCATCTTCCTTATCAACTATACCCTTACCTTTATAAACAGAACACGCATTGTCGAGGCCTTCTGTATAAGCAGAATCATCAGGAAAATAATCCACCAAAATGATTCATGAGGATCCACGTACAGCTTTTCCACGTAAAGGAGTCCACTTGCAAATCACTTAGCGGTGGGCTTACGGTCTTATAGGAATCCGCCTGTAAATCACAAAGCGGTGAGCTTGTGGTGATAAAGGAGTCCACCTGCAAATCACTAAGCGGTGGGCTTACGGTGGCCATCTCTTTTATTTGCTTATGGTGTGCTTATCATATTTCGTCCTGAGACATGCGTTATAGTTGCCAATGATTACTTGAATTGTAGCATTCATGCCCCACCAGAAGTATCTGCGCCGCAATGCTCTTAGGGATTGATTAAGGCCGCCATTATTTCATCTTTCCTTGGTGGTGCGTTAGCGTTACTTCCTTATGAAGATCTGCATCGTGGATCGTCTCGACCACCATCGCACAATGAATAAACATTCAGTCACCATCAATCTGTTTCGTTCGCCAAAGACACTCACTGGCTCTTATCCTCAAATCGCTCCCGACATACTCATTCTGAGTCCTTCCGGATACCGATGCATCCTTCACAAGATTTTTGGAACCCAAGAAAATTGATGGATGATTTCTTTCTCGAAACATGCTTTAATTAAAGCATATTCCTAATTAGGAAGGTAACATTGTTGAGTTGACTTCTGCACGGATAACCACCACACCTTTGAATTTGAAAAAAAATTCTTCGGTAGAAAAAGTAAGATTCAATGAGCACAAATATTCGTCATATACTTATCTCTAAAAATAATGGGGGAAACAAATAAATAAGAACTTTTTTTAAATTCCATTATTCCTATTATAATTTACAGTTTGCCATTTTAATAATCTCAAATAAGTTACCTATTGGCGTAGAAAAACTAATAAAAAAGGAAAAGGATGTCAGAAGAATACTCTCTCAATGAGTAAACAAGACTAACTTTTTTTTTTTTCGTATCCTCCATTGAAAAATATTAGGAAGAAATAAGTGCAAATGATGCTAGTTGAATTGGGCTTCCTTTTTCTAACCATGGGTACTTCAAGGGGTATCGCAGGTATGCACTGTATGTGCAGAAACGATGGCGCCGTGTACGCATTTAAACTATGTTGAGCGGGGAGGGTCCACAATTAACTTTATTTGGTTCAGTATCTCTACATATACATCCGATCAGCTAATCTAATCGATCACCTGACGGCCTTTGTCAGCTGACATTTCACTCAGGCTGTAACTTATATATATATAGAGGAATACTTTATTCATCTATGCTGCCCAAATACATCAGGTTGCTACATACTCATCATACTAATCAATCCGTAATCGGACATATATAATTTAAATCTAATTACATGGTATAATAAAATAGAAAGAAAACAGTTTTTTTTCCCCTATAGTTTCCTTTTACAATCAATTTTAGTCTATACACTGAATACAAATATTTCAATTCATTCCTTTTTTTCTTTCTCTTTTCTGTTCCTTCAATTTCACCATTTCACAATTTTTAATTCACCCGATCAACAAATTCACCCTTCTAGATCCTCTCCAGTGACCTGCTAAACAAATCCACTATTAGACGGCAATGTGAGATCAGACCAACAATAATATTCACAGTAGTAGATCAGTTTACCAAAAAACAAATAAATAAATACATTCTACGAGAACAAGACTAACTCATAGATTCAAAGGAAAATATAATAAATAACCGGTTCCAAGAAACACTTGAATGGATAAATTAGTTTTTAAAAAATAAATAATAGTACTAATAAAATAAAATAATTTAATGAATAAATAAGTTAAAACACACAAATCGACAGGGCCGCAAATTAAAATAAATAAATAAAACAATGAATAAATCTCCGAGCTAATTCCCATGAGGTGATGGTATATAATCCCCAGAGAGTCCAAAATAATATTTTCTGCTAA
The DNA here is from genome assembly GCF_000696795.3 of Halyomorpha halys. Taxonomy (NCBI): domain Eukaryota; kingdom Metazoa; phylum Arthropoda; class Insecta; order Hemiptera; family Pentatomidae; genus Halyomorpha; species Halyomorpha halys. Next base: position 317,379 of record NW_027113191.1, on the reverse strand, counting down.
GATCGCAGTATCCCCGATGCTAACGCCTAGGCCTTCTAAGAAGCTCCTTGTTCTATCTGGTATTGTTACGCGAAATCCAAACCAGAGGCCTCTCACGGTGAACTCTCTCTCCGAAGGTCTCGCGGAATTTAATCCCGAAGACTTTCCTGAAGGAAAGGGACGCATTTTTCATATATTTCATTTTTTCCCCCCTTTCCACTCCACCTTCCTGTTCGAGGTCATTACTTTCAAATCTTACCTTCGGATCCAAGACCAGAGCCGTGCCTCCGATTTTTGTAAAATCGGACTATTGCGACAATATCGGTATATCTTACGGATCCGTTGGTGTCAACACAATAGACCTCCTCGAAGCAGGTGAAGTCTTTTCTTTCAAGGAACTTCATGAATTCTTCCTTGACCGTGTGGTGCCGGCGTGTTATAAGGAAGGAGTTGTTGGGGTACTTTCCAGCACATGGGTTGGTGTTTCAGACTCTCTGCCGCATTTGCGACAGAGAGACGCAACTTCTCCTTGCTGTCCTCTGGCTCCTGGGACTCCACACAAGGGTGCGTAGTTGATTAAGTTTAGTTGATTGAAGTTTAAGGGCGTTCGCCCATTCTGACCCCGAGAGTACCTGCTTCTCACATACATATCTATTAGCTCTCGGGGTCTCTTTGAAATGGCGAACACCAATACCCTGACACCTACAACTGGCCCACTCTTCAAAAGCTTTCTCACGCAACGACTGCCGTAGAGCTCTCACACTATGGTTGCTCCTATCCACCCCAAGTCTATCAGCACATGCCGCGATTTTGTAACTGAATCTAGACTGAAAGAGGGCATTCGGAACATTCGACAGTCGCTGGGCAATGGACCAATGCTGTAGTGGAGCTTCCCATTGACAGCGGATCAGATGGGTGATGGAACACTGAAGGTGTCCTCGATACCTCCTGGGTGCGTACAGCATTGCTGACGAGGTGTTAGCGGGGAGTCCGATGATGGCCTTGATACTCCTGCGGATATTGGTATCAATGCCCTCCAATATCGCAGGCCGTATCTTTGTGAGGGGAGCAGTCTAGAGAGGATAAACAAGGCACGGGAACAAGTATTGGTTGCCAACGTTGATCTGTTCGGGCTTGAGCAGGCACGAGCTCACCAATTTATCGAGGTTATTAGTTATATTTGTCACCACCTCTTCTCCAAATACAAGCTCTCCCGAGAATGTTCGTCCAAAATATTTGATGGTGTCCTCGTCTTTTGCCGTTTGGATGACCTCTGTATTCTCAATGGAGAGCCTTGTTGACCGCAGCTCTCCTTTGTCTATTACGATAGCCACACTTTTCTTTGCATTCATTGCCAGACCAATCTCCGCGAGCAGCCTCTGGACACTATTTATTATTCTTTCCGCACAACCTCTCTCGCGCGCCGTTACAGCCTGATCGTCCGCGAACCCTGGGAGGACCACACTCTCTTGGTCACTTTTCAGATCATACCCAAACTTATAGGATGACACACCTCTTGCCTCCAGCGAGCTCACTATGTATTGATAACCAACGTTGTCAAAAGCCCCTATCACGTCCAGAAAAACCACCGTGCAATCTTTTTTCTTATTTTTGGCATCTTCGCGTCGATGATTCTGGCGCTTATGTGTTCCCGGTAGACCTTATGAAGCCCCTTTGACTTTTGCTGAAGGTGACCTGCTTTCTCAATTCCGTATCCAGAACCTTCTCGATGATTCGGTGCACAATCGAGTATATCGTTATTGGCCTCCAGGAGGAAATGCTTTTTGGGGCTCCTTTTCCCTTGTAGACCAATTTTGTGCGCCCTTGGCGTAGAGGCTCTGGTGCATATCCCACCTTCAGCATGATCTCCGCAATATACTTGATGATGTGTGTTACATCGAAGTATTTAATTGTGCGGACCAACACACCATCCGGCCCCGGCGATGAGCCCAACGATGTCGACTTAATAGCTCTTCACCACCCGACTATCTAAAGACATCAAATTTGGCATCGGGCGCATTTCTCATAATCCGCACGTTTGTGGAGATTCTCTTTTTCAAAGAGGCTTCTGAACTGTTTCTCTATGTCGGCTATCTTTAATGGGCATTGCTTGGGGGCGTCGGCTTTCATAATGCACCGTACCACTTTTTTCCTTTTATTATAACAATTGTATTGGGCTAATTCATAGTGGTACTGCTCCTGCCGACGGTTCCTATCTGCCTTATTAGCTCTCTGCGGATTCGACACCCTTGTCAGCCATTTCGATTTTATTATTTTTTCCTCATTTTATAGAATTTGATGGCAAGTTGTTGTGGACCCGGCCGTTTGGCGTTCATATTTTTAAGGAAATTCCAGAAATCGCCAACTGCCCTGTCGAAATCCGCAGAATTAAAATTTTTAACTTTCATAATATCTTGAAAGACAGCCGACAATTTGCCTATTTCTATTTTGATATGGTCCATCTTCCCCTCTCCGACCTCATTATCACTTACAATGCTTAGTAAGCCCTTAATTTTTTGTTGTTTGCCTTCCTGGGATGCTTCTTCGCTATATGGGTTCCAAGACCTCTATCACCCTTAAAAGTCAGCCCACAGACTGGACAGACTTTATCAATTGTCTGTGGAGGAGGATCTTGTCTGTCCTGTTTTTTTTCCGTCTCATTTGTCTGCGGTACTGTAGGCAATCTTGGAAAGACATCACCAATGGACAATGTCTTGCCCAATACTACCCCTTTCTCATCCTGCCACTCGACCTTAACGCAGTTTTTTTCGCCATCTCCAGCGGCATTCGCAGACATCTCAGAGACCACCACTGCTTCCTGAACAGGGCCTCCCAACGGGGAACCCATACAGTTTGTCCTAGTTCGATTCTCTCGGGCCTCTGTTGGACTGAACTCATATTTCATCAACAACAGATTGGAAGAGAGCTGAGGTTATTCGATTCTAGGGTCCTATGAATCCCTTCAACCTGACCTTGATTCCGTTCAGTGGGACATTATATACTCCTATAATTCAATCGACAGTTCAACGTGCTAAATCCCTTTACATTCATCACGCCCGATCCCAAATCCAAGTGGAAAATACTACGAAATTTATCCCTACCAGAATCGAATAACCTCAGCTCTCTTCCAATAACACCTGATGATCTCAACAATCATTTCACATGCCATGCTACTGATCTACCAATCTTTCCTGAAATTCCAAATAACACCTTCAATCCTGAAAACATCTTTTTTTCCCACATATCTTACGAAGAATTACAAGTCACTATTCTCAGATCTCGGACTAACGATCATGGACCGGACAACATTCCTGGTAAGTTGATTAAATCCAGTCTTCCAGTCCTTATTCCCATACTTTATCATATATATAATTTTTCCTTGGAAAATGCCACATTGCCTTCTCGTTGGAACACCGCTTTAGTTAGACCATTAAATAAAATCCCAAATCCTTATGCACCTAATGACTTCCCACCGATTGCTCTCCTCTCAAACCTTTCTAAACCTTTAGAACACCTCGTTTAAAACCAACTCAAAACTTTCTAGAAGAACATTCCCTCATCAATCCTCTTCAATCCGACTTTCGGCCTGGCTATTCAACATAATCCGCTCTCCTTAAAATAACCCACGGCCTGCAAACTGCCATGGAACACTAAAACCTAACTATCCTAATCCTCCTTGATTTCTCCAAAGCATTTGACACGGTTGACCACAACATTCTTCTTAACAAACTACGAAATCTTCCTCTATCCAACAGTGCTTTGCGCTGGTTTCAATACTTCCTTTCCGATCGCTCCCAGGACGTAGTGGTTCCTGATAAACCACCATCATTAACTCGACCCCTTATCTGTGGTGTTCCTCAGGGTTCATCGCTTTCCCCCAACCTTTTCGCCATCTACATCAATGACCTTCCCCTCCTTATCCAACATTCTCGATACCATTTTTACGCTGATGATTTCCAGATTTACCTTTCCTTCCCACCTTCTGATCTATTGGATGCCACAGAGAATCTTCAAGAAGACTTGAATCGAATTAGTCACTGGGTACAAGAAAACAAGCTTAAGTTTTTTTTGTTTTTTTTTTCAATATTTATTTATTGCTATCTACAACTGTACATGATAATATATTTAGTAAATCTGATCTTAATTAAATTGGAGTGTTACAGGCGTGTAAAGAAACTACCCATTGGTAGGACTCTAATGACATTTTACATTAGCTGGTCTCGTGGCCATCTTCTTTTCAGGCGCCTCGGAGGATTGTCAGGAACGGAAGAGGATGCAAGATTAGAAACTAGGGAGTTTGAGTGGTTAGAGAGTTTATAATGGAAGGAGTGATATCTGGTTCGGGCTAGATCGGTTACATAGGGAACATTAAGGTCTTCATGTATGATTTTATTTGTGACAAAGTAAGGAGCATTAAGGATTTTACGAAGGATTTTGGATTGTAAGGATTGAATACGAGAGGAATTCGAAGGTTTAGTGGAGCCCCAAAGTTGAGACTCCATATGTCCAGATTGGCCTTATTACAGTCATGTAGATCAGTCTTTTGTAATGTGTTGGAAGTTTAGACCGTTTGTCTAGTAAGTGCTGTAATAGTCGAAATCGACGTGCAGTTTCCTGTCTTTTCAGTCTGGTGTAAGGATTCCAGGTTAATCACTTGTCCAAGTGTAGTCCAAGGTAGCGGATCTGTTCGACAGGGGTAAGAGTAACATCATTAAATGAAACTGCAGGGCACTCAGTAGGTTTACGACGAAGGGTAAAGGTGATTTGATGGGATTTGTTGGAATTTATCTAAATCCTCAATTACGACACCAATCTTCGAGGGCTCTGATATGGGATTGGAGATTTTGGGATACAATTAATGGGTTATTATTAACAGCGAGCACACATGTGTCATCGGCATACGTGGTGAGGATAGTATTAGGATTGGTTGGAATGTCAGCTGTATAGACGATGTAGAGGATGGGACCAAGGATGCTACCTTGAGGAAAAGCTTAAGTTGAATGCAGAGAAGACTAAGGCAATCGTAATAGAATCCAATCACCTCCAGAAAACTATTACTCATATTTCAACCTTGTTTAATTTAGGTATTCCCCGGAATAAAAATTGGGGGATATTACCCAAATTAATTGTTGTATTGGTTAGCTGGTTCAAATTAATAATGGTAATAATGATAATTTACTGGTATTGATGGAGTGGACTGTATTTAAATAACTTGATATCATTTACTTTAAAATAAAATACTTCTATTCTCATGGTTTGAACAAATAGTGACAATGTGTTAGTTGGTTAGTGTTATTACATTAATTGATGGATATTACATTTTACTTGTTGGATTCTATGGAGCATGATGGTTGGTTGTGATGTGAATGTGATTATGGAAGTAGGGTTCTCTCTTCTCATCCTCCTGCCGCCGCCGCCTCCTTCGCCTAAGTCGAAGGATTTACTCGCTCATCATTATGAGAAGAGACCTTATTGAAGAGTCCTGAACTCCTCTCTACTGGCACAGGTCACGATGGCTTTCTCACTGGTACTCACTCACTATGTTTTCGGGACCAAGATGGCTACCCAAGCTTGTTACTGCCTCTCCTTGCCACTAGATGGCATCATGAATTTCCTTTCAGAAGTGAGGGGGGGCCTTACTTAAACAAACCTTATTCCTAAACAACAATCCAATACAATTCCATCCATACGTTAAAAACCTTGGTGTCACTACAGACCAAACTGTGTCATGGAAAAACCACATCTCTGACATTTCCCGCCGTACCTTCTCCACCCTAAAACGTTTAAATTATCTTCGTCACCTACTTCCTTTTGAAACCCGTAGGCTCCGGGTTACTTCCTTAATTTTCCCCCACTCTGATTATTGCTGTGTGGTATATGGTGGAGTATCTGGGGATCTCGAAGCAAAATTAAAACGGTTAATTAATTGCTTTGTACGATTCATCTTTGGGGTCTCCAGGGACGCCTCTGCCACTGTTACCCTCCTTCCGTCGTAAATATTTTCTTGCTTCCTTCCTATTCCAAGTTATCCAATCCCGCTGATATCCTTCAATTTAAATCCTCAGTGCAGTCCCGCAATACCCGCTCATGACCTTCAGACTTATATGTAACTGCCCATCGAACCGCAGCCTTTGGTAGATCTTTCCTCATCCCTATGGAATTCTATTCCCTCCTTCATCCGTAGTTCTAATACCCTTCCAACTCTCAAATCCCGTATCTTCGACCACCTCCTGTCCACCCAATTCCAGAAGAATAACAACTGAATGTTTCAAACAAAATTTATATAATTTCTGTTCTTAATGTTTCAAAATTGAGTTTATTCTTGTAAATATGTATATTAGCAGAAATTGTACCTTTCCATTTATTATTTTTAGTTTAATTACATTTGATTTTTATTATTTTTGTTTTCTATTATTTATTATCAGAAGTGTTTGTCATTTTATGTTTTATGAAATGACATATGGTTTTACTTTCTTTGTTCTATTCTTATTTTATATTCTACTAATTATTGCTGTTCATTTTAATCTTTTCAAATTCATTTAATTAATTTCAAAGCGCTTCTAGTCCCTACCTCTTTACTTCATATTTAAGGACATCCTCCCTGAGGATGAGGTTCAGGGGCACCGCTCCGGGCAGCACATGCACCGCCTCATGTTACACCGTTCTGTATGTCTTCGTGACCCTCAGCAGACCCAATCTCTGTATGGTAGCCAGTCTTCTCTTCTGTGTCTTCGTGAGGTTTCGGCTTCACGGAGGCTTCGATTCTGGATCATCTTTTATATCACATTACTGGCCTGTCTTTTATATGTTCAATATTATATTATATTACTCACCTTCTGCCGTTTTTATGTTCATTATTATGTCGTATTACTCACCTTCTGTCTTTTCTATGTTCATTATTTTTTTATATTACTGACATTATTTCACATATCTTCTTTCCCTTGTTCCTTCCTTATTCACTTTTCTGGAATCTGTATATTTTCTTGACTTATTAATATCTTCCCATCTATATTAATGTGTAGCTTTTATCTATTGTAACTTGCATCCCATTTTCATTCTTTCCCATTGTATCATATATATTATTTTCATTCATGTATTTCACTATGTTGATTTTAAGTGTTTGTTCATAATTGTTAGACACTACTTACATATTTTATAATATTAATACCATTTCATATCATTTACATTTTCTTTCGCACCTTTCATTATGTTTCTTTCCTTAAACATTGTTTTTTAAAAAATTTTTCACATTTATTTTGTATAATTCTAACCTCTACAACATTATATTTTATCTTCTAGTAGTGTCCAATCAACTACTATTTATTGTTATACATATTTCAAAGTTTGTTTATTATTACTTTATTTTCATTTTTATGTTTCTCTGAATTAAGGTTGTCATCTTGTTTTTTTTTTAAGCCTGAAATTCAGGTCGAAACGTCGGTACAAAGAAATAGGGTTATTTGTGTATTTTTTGCTGATCATACCCCAGACCATCTTCTCCTCATAGAAAAAGCAAACTGATGGCTAAAAAGATGAAGATGCTAAAATGTACAAATGTGACTCAAAGTTAAGAAGAATCGGGTCCAATAATGCAGCCTCAAGATATATAAGCAATTATTTCGTTCTTTTTAATCCTAGGGGGATTATTTCGTTCTTTCTTTATCCTAGGGGGATTATTTCGTTCTTTCTTAATCCTAGGAGCCTTATTTCAATGCAAAATGCTATTATGTGCCTACTAAATCACGCACTAAAACAAACATATCATACAAAATATTAAGTTGTAGGAAGAGAGTCCGGCTGGTGGTCAATAAAAGTACAAAATAGGAAAAAAAGACTATTTATTAGTAACTAACATTTGCCCTCACTTTCTTCAGTTTCAGTCCTGGAAATTTCAGAGTCAAATGACCAATCCACACTCCACCCCACTCTGAAATCTTCAGGAACAAGCCCTGCTAAATGTTTAACGTAGGTTACAATTAAATAGTTTTTTCTATTTTAAAGCCTCCTCAATCGACTTAATCTTTTGAAAGCTTTAAAGATAAAAAAAACTGAGTCGAATATTCGAAGAACATTTATCTGGCGAGACCAACAATAGAAAACAAACATAATATAAAACAAACTGTTAAAATAAAATAATGAATATAAGCCAAAATTAAAGGCCTTTAAGACAGAATAGATTAGCAAAGCGAATTTTGAAATGAAAGAAACAAATTTACAATATCAATATTATTTTATATAAAATAAAATACTGGATGACGGTCTCGAAGAAAAACTGATCCATTCCGATAGGTCAGGGGAAGATAGTTAGCTGTAAAGAGTTGTAAAGACTGCTACAACTCTCAAACTGGCCAAAAATTGGTGGACCACGCCAGTACTGGCTCTTTAATATATTCCTTAATGAATATATGCCTTTATGAATAGAATTGTGGTAATAATTACCACAATTCTATTCATAAAGGCAGTGGACTGTATTGTGAATTTATCACGATCAACAGTCAAGCTGTATAAAACCAAAATGGCTACTCTGCCACTTAATGAGGGCAGAGGCAGGATCTGGTTGTGGATTGTAATCGTCAAAACTAATAATCAAAATGTATTTAAACCATAGGTTAATCTAATACGCAGACAGAAAAACTGACATATTCCTAAAAGTACCTCTACAGGTTTGTCAAACAATTACAAATTCGCTCATCCCCAAGCGTGTGGAAAGGGTTATTTGGATTGACTGATAAAATTTGGCCTGAATTATCAGCCGATCAATCCGGTGTCAGCTTTTGGCCACAAACCAAAGAGCGCTTGTGCTGCATTCATACGTTTGTGTTCAATGAGCATTGTTTTAGAGCTGCCAACAGATGATTATTTGTGCTTTCCGTGTTTTAATTAGTTACAAAATCTCCCCAACCTTTTGATTCAATAATTGAATCTTGTTTAATATTATATATTTTAAAATTCTATCTATTTAGTGTAAACACACTGATTCAAATCTTGTTAATTAATTTTAATAGTTTTTTTTTTCTTTGCCTTAGCACAAATATATGAAGACATTTTTGAAAGGATGGGGGGGAGCGTTTAAATTTAGACTGCAAATTTAAAATTCCAATTCAGCCAAAATTACAAGCACTATAATGCAATAGGAGATTAATAGTAGATTATCACAAAAATACTTGATTGTATAAGTTTTAGTATTATGTATAAATTGTAAATAGATAAATGATAATATTGAGGTGAACACTGCTATGATTGGGTCTTGTGTTGCAATGCTATCACGTGTTCTTTGTTTGGCTGCAGGTTAAGGTTATGCAGTCTGTAGCTACCACTTAAGTTACATTCTCTGGCATTGTTTATTAAAACAAAATGCGTATCGACACCTGTTACTTTTGCTCCTCACGGATTTATCCTGGTCATGGAATCCAGTTTGTGAGAAATGACTGTAAGGTACGTTTCATTTTACTTAAATAGTTGTCTTTGCTTTATTTAAAAGTAAATTATTACTAGTTTTCTGTTTCTGGACTATGAATAAACTTTATTTTATTATTTTTTAACATGGTAATGTTCTTCAATGAGAACTGGAAGACTGATTTATTTACGGTTGATTGACTTACTCTTGCCACAAGTTGATTTATTTATTCTATGGGGTCCTCCAAATATATTTCAACCTTTACATGTTTGAATTATTTGCATTGTTGAGAACATGTCAAGGGTCATTCACCTATGGCATGGAACCTCACATATAAGTTAAAGCAGTTATTAGATTTGTACCTTCTTTTACCTACAAATATAGAATATGTAATATGTAGAAGTGTAGTGATCGTGCAAAATTTTATGTTCTAGTTTTCGACGGAAATATATTGTTTGAGTTCTTCAAAGACCAAATAACCAAGTTTTGCGAAATGGTCTGTATAGATGTGTGGACCTCCTAGCTCAAAAATGAAAAGTTTTACTCTACTGAAATTAGATATTTAAGGCTGGTGTATCTTAGGGATGTTATAGCAACTTTTTTGACAAAATCAACAAGTGCCAGTGTGTGTAATCATTTTTTTCAAAAAGGCTCTATTTTGATTAAACTCCTATGAATGTAAAACCAAATGATATTTTATATCAGCCAGGTCTCATCCTCAATGAAATAGTTTAACAGGGCTTAAATGCCGAATTCTCAAAAAATAATCCTCTAAAGTAATTTTAATTTATATTTATTTGAAATAATTAACCATTCTTCATTGTTATTAGTAATATAAAATGTATCAATATGAACTAAGAAAAAATTTGGTTGTTAACTAAGAGAGAAATAGAGACGGCAGTTTATAGATTGGAGACAGTTATAAACGCCAATTGCAATAATTTAGATCAAGAACTAAACACCATTTTTCGGTTTTAGGCCCAAGTTGCCTGCATTTATGGTACTTACTGTTTGTTTTCATGAGTTATATCTTGATACTATAAGAGACAAGCTGAGTTGTTTTAATAAGAATTTTGGCCACTGCCTCAGTTAAAAATCAAACTAATGGAGTTTTGATTTATCTTTGTAAATCCACACTCTATGATCCATTTAAACTAGTAATGTTAAATAATTGGGTTAGGATGCTTAGCAACAAGTGAAATATAATTTAGGAAGTCTAATACGTATGTATCAAGAATTTTTACAAGTTTACAAGAAGTCCATGACAGTAGTTAGGGACCCAAAAATAGTTGTGAGGACACTAAGCACTGACCCAGTATTTTCTGTTGTTGCATAAATTATTCTTTAGTTTTAAGTTTTATTGGGAAATTAATTTAAAGCTAGGACTGTGAATAATGAGTTTATTTTTTGTCTAAGTAGCCTAAAATAATTTCTAAATTCTTAAAAGTAAATTCGTTATAATATGTTTTTACTAAAATTCTATTCCTATCTTTAACTTATCTGTTTTAAAAACATGTTCATTTTTATTCTATTGGTAATCCTATATTGGCTATTTATGTTCAGTGTAATCTCGGTATTCCGAATTTTAATACTCTGAGTACTCCAGTAACCTGAACTGGGTAGAAAAAAAATTTTTTTTTTTAGAAAACTCAGCAGGCAATACAATTTTTGCTTTCAAATATAAGTGCATTTTTTGTGTATAAGGGACATTTTTAACATCACGATTTATAGGCAAGTTATTGTAATCTCCATGAAAATCGAAACTGGAAATTTTTAGTTTCTATATCGTGTAATCTAATTCCTATGGAAGGAAGTGTTTATAATATATTTTGTTGAAATTAGAAATACATAATGACTATTGTTGAAATGATTTGGTTCTGTAAAACTAATTTAATTCTTAGTAGAAAAATGTATAATACAAATTTTGTTAGAACTATATATATA
>NW_027113191.1:300943-305839 GCF_000696795.3 Halyomorpha halys | reverse complement strand
TTTTTATAAAACTTCAAACTGCGAAATTTCTAATAAAATAAATTAAATAAATGAAAATAGTTAGCTATACTAACTTTAATACTCCGAACACCCCCATGCAGCAATTAGTTCAAATTACCGAAATTTCACTGTACAACCTATTGAATTTATGTTTTAATGTATTATTCAAGTTATAAGTCTGTTATTGTAAGTATGTTTCATTTTACAGATATTTAAATTTTGTCGGTCAAAGTGCCATAAAGCTTTTAAAAGGAAGAAAAATCCCAGGAAAGTCAAGTGGACGAAAGCCTATCGTAAATCTGTTGGCAAGGAATTGGCTATTGACCCGTCATTTGAATTCGAAAGGAGGAGGAATATTCCGCTCAAGTATGACAGGGAGTTTTGGCAGAAATCAAGTAAATTATCATAGTCTCATTTTTTTTTTTTTTTTTAAATAAAGTTATCATATTTATTTATAATTGTTTTAAATATCTAGTTGAAGCAATGAAAAAGATTGAAACTATCAAAAACAAACGACAGAACACTTATATCATGCAGAGATTAAGGAAAGCTACTGAGCTCGAAACTCAAAGGGATATCAAAGAAGTCCAAAGGGATCTTTCTCTCATTAGATCTCCTGCCGCTGGTATGTTTAGATTTCATATTATTATATATATATGTATTTGTACATACATATTTATTTATTTAAAAAGAAATGTTTATACTCGATAGACTTCATAAAATTAACAGGGATCAGTAAAATTCGCACAGAAGTGAATTTGCCATAGTATGTCAAACAAGTAGAGTATTTTTAAATATTCTGAGATCACATTTCAATTGAAGAAGAATGGTATTTATTATCTCCTAAAACAAAGCATTTTTTTAATTTTTGATTTATTTACCAATTAGGAAAAAACTTCTTTCTTTTTTTTTAATAAGTATTAATTCCAGGTAAAAAAACTTTTTCAGGCATATAATTTATTTGTCATTTAAAATAGATATATTTTCCATGATCATGATGGTTTATTGTAGATTTAAATTGTTTCAAACCAAATTTCATGAGATATTTCACTAAGAATAAAAGTAATGCTTAGAGTTAGCATATAAAATTATGACCAACTTGAAAGTAGAATCAAACCAAAAGAAGAGATGAGCAAATGAAAATACAAAAACATATAACACAAGCAGTGAGACCATAAACAGCAAAAACATATAACACAAGCAGTGAGACCATAAGCAGCAAAAACATATAACATAAGCAGTGAGACCATAAGCAGCAAAAACATATAACATAAGCTGTGAACCATAAGCAGAGAAAACATATAACACAAGCATTGAGACCATAAGCAGCAAAAACATATCACTTGTCGGGGTTGTCTGGTCTTAGGTGGTTCTCCAGCCTGATATACACTTTGCAGAAGGCCCACGACAAGGCGTATTCATTATTAGGTAAGAAAGGAAGGTCGGGCCAGGGGATGAGCCCTGAACACTGACTAGGTAGAGGAGGTCTAGGTGAGAGAGTCTGAGGTAGAGTAACAGTTCTAGTTGCCGAGATGAAGCGGTCGGACTAGAACTGTCGAGATAGGAGCCAGCTTACTAGTTGCCGAGATGAAGCGGACGGACCAGTAAGCTGATAAGGCTAGGTGCAGCTCTAGTTGCCGAGATGAAGTGGACGGACTAGAGAGAGATGGGAAATTACACTGGTTGCCGAGATGGAGCAGACAGACCAGTGTAACCGTTAAGGACTAGGTTACAATCTTAGTTGCCGAGATGAAGCGGACGGACCAGTGTAACCGTTAAGGACTAGGTTACAATCTTAGTTGCCGAGATGAAGCGGACGGACTAAGATTGCTGGAGATAGGCCATCGTCTAGGGAGAGCATACTAAAAAATAACTTGTGAGAATAGATTGGCAATGAACTTCTCTATCTCAAGTAGAGTGTACGCCACCAGTGCTATGACTAGACCTGGATAAAAGGCTTGATTTTATGGATCAATCCCGGTGGCAATTTAAGTGCTCATGTGATCGGTTATCACTGAGGATTCACTCTTTTAACTCTACTTGAGATAGTTCCGTAGACTCTTTTTGCTCAATCTCTTTTTATTTTATAATTAACATTCTTGCATATTACATATTAACATATATATATACATTTGTACAAGATATCGTATTTTTATAATGATAACATTATATACAATTGCTTAGCTTCTGTGACGCTTGTAGTGCTTGCTCCCTGGCGGGTTACAGCGGCACTTTGGCTCGCTGATTGCTACAGGACTCCCCCCCTTAATGACGGAGTCATAGGAACTTAGATGAGGAATGTTTTACCGCCTATACTGGTGCCTCAGAGAAGCGGACTGTTGGCTTGACGGATCGGCCTGATCTCGTCCGATAGTGTTTCTCTTCTCTCTTCTCGGTGGACTGGAATGATTTCTTTAAAATCGACTGCGGTCTAACGTCCATGTCCTCGCTGGGCATATATGCTGGGTTCAGGCGGTCCACTGAAATATTTGCCGTTAGCTCTGGGAGTTGGATCAGATAATATTTTTCCTTTCTTTCCAGTACCTTGTGTGGTCCTGAGTATGGTGGTGTTAATGGTCTCCTTATATGATCTTTCCTCAGGAATACGTGCATGCAATTCTGTAATTCCTCATGGACGATGGAGGCTCGAACTTTCCTGTGGGCGTGACTGTGTGTCTGCTAATTTTTGATTTTTGGCCCATTCACCGAGGTCTACATTAATATCTGGCCAAAAGAAACGTGTTATAATTTTTCTTGTAGTGTTGATACTGGGGTGGCTGAGGTTGTGAATCTTATCAAACGCAGGTCGCCTAAATTCAGTTAGTAGATAAGGTCTGGCCTTGCTAAGTGACGTTTCGCAAAGGATAGATCTATCTGTGCCTGGTATTTCCATGCTTTTAAATTTTAAGTTAGGCTGGTCATTGATGCGTTAGAGTTCTTCGTCCTTTTCCTGTGCCTCTGAGAGTGCGACAAAGTCGTCAGGCATTTGGATCTCTTATCTATTCTTGAAAGTGCATCAGCCACTCTGTTGTCATTTCCAGGTTTATAAAACATGTCGGTAGTGAATTGGCTGATGTAGGTGAGCCAGCGGGTCCTTATTGGCAACAAGGTTTCAGGCTTCTGATTGAAGGTGTGTTATTGGGCGGTGATCTGTAATTATATAAAAATTCTTGCCCTCTAATAGGTGTCTGAATGTTTTACTGCTTCATATATGGCCAGTAATTCACGGTCATATACAGAATATTTTTTCTGAGAATTACTCAGCGCCTTGGAGAAAAAGCCGAGTGGTTGCCAAGTATCATCCTCTTCTGCTGCAACACTGCGCCTATGGCTATATCCGATGCATCGCTCGCTATGGATATTTAAGCAGTGGGGTTGGCGTGACTTGACCAGGGACTCTTTGAAGGGCGACAAATGCCTTCTTGCATTTGGTTCTTGATCTACTTCTTCACTTCCTGGTATATTCCGGGCGGTAGGCGTTGGCATTTTGCTGTAACTGGTCGACCTTTTGTCTCTATGTAGTGTTCGACGACTCCGCTGGGTGTTCCACGTATCGGTGTGATCTTAGTTTTAGTGGGGAATTCATTCAGGATCTTTGCATATCTCTGATTCATGGGAGCTACTGAGTATACTGGGATTTCTTCTTCTGAAATATTCCCTGTTGTCCTCTGGCCTGTAAGCTCATTGATCAACCTCCTGTTTCTCAGGTCTACTGTGAGTTGATGCCAGTAGAGGAAATCCTCACCTAAGATCGCTTTGCCTACGTCTGCTAGTATGAAGGTCCAGCGAAGGGGTTTCTTAAATCCTAGGTCAACATCTCTGGTCGCTTCGCCATAAGTGGCTATAGAGGAATTATTAGCCGCTACCAGCATGAAGTCTGATGGGTTCCTGCGCCGTCCCTTAGGGACTGGTAGCAGTGAAATTGAGGCTCCTGTGTCTATCAGAAGAGGCTGGCCCGTTATTCGATCTTTGATGAAAAGGCGGCGGTGTGGGTGCGGAGTGAAAGTTTCTGCCACAACTTTTACTGGTCTGAGTTTAAATTTGGTTCTGAGCTCTTCGCTTCCCATTTACAAGGTTTCCTGCACTTAAAAGACTTCTTGAAAGCGTCAATGATAGTAGCAGATACCAGAAAACATATAACACAAGCATTGAGACCAAACTAAAATAGATTAATGATGAGAAGATAGTCAACCATAGATAATATATATGACGAGAAGATGGTTGGGGTGTGGACTTCTCATTTCATCATAATTTATGAATTTTCAAATCAATAGATTTTATTAAATTTTTAGCAATCCATAAATTACCATCAAATGATGTCTTCACTTAGTAATATAACTTTATTAACAAATTGACTGTCCACTATGAAATAAGTCATTTCTTTTCTCCCTTATGAAGCCAACAACTATTCTAGGAATTTAATCTTTTTTATATGATGAGAAGATGGTTGGGGGTGTAGTCAGTAAAAAAAAAAAAAAAGTTGAGAGAACTTATTAATTATTCCTAACCATGAATAAGGACTGTCCAAAATGAAAGGGAGATGTTAGAGCTCTTCCCACCACTTGAAGTACTTCATTGTATGTACTTCCAAGCTTGGAGTGTATTCCTAACCATGAATAAGGACTGTCCAAAATGAAAGGGAGATGTTAGAGCTCTTCCCACCACTTGAAGTACTTCATTGTATGTACTTCCAAGCTTGGAGTGTACTATTCACGGTTAGGGACTGTCCAAGATGAAAGGGAGATGTTAGAGCTCTTCCCACCACTTGAAGTACTTCAAAGCTTGGAGTGTACTTTTCACAGTTAGGGACTGTCCAAGATGAAAGGGAGATGTTAGAGCTCTTCTCACTACTGGAAGTACTTCAAAGCTTGGAGTGTACTATTCACGGTTAGGGAC
>NW_027113191.1:294583-300893 GCF_000696795.3 Halyomorpha halys | reverse complement strand
TCTTCTCACTACTGGAAGTACTTCAAAGCTTGGAGTGTACTATTCACGGTTAGGGACTGTCCAAGATGAAAGGGAGATGTTAGAGCTCTTCTCACCACTGGAAGTACTTCAAAGCTTGGAGTGTACTATTCATGGTGCGCCCAAGCCACCACAGCTTGATTATAATTTGTTGTCAAATGAGATCAAAGTGTTTGTGTCAACCTGAAAAATTGTTGTTTGATGTCATGATACCATAATAAATAATGTTTTACAGTTGTTTCAAATCTATAAAACATATTCTGTTTATGATTATAAATTATTTAGTGTATGAATGTTTCATTAGATATTTAAATAGTTCTCAATATGATATAGTTCTTTATAGTTTTATTTTAATACATCCCGTTTACAACAATGTTGGTTATATTTATATAACTTTTGTTTCAGGCTTAAGAGAAAAAGGAAAAATGGAAATGGAAGAATCTATAGTAGAAGAAATTCACGATTCTGACGATGAAATGAATGGAAACATGAGAATGATGGAAGTAAATGGTTAAATAGTAATCTGTAAATTTTGGAAATAAATATTTTAATTTTGTTACAATTTTCATCTTTTAAAAAATAACCATTATAAAAGTTTTTTTAACAATATGATTTCAATATGCCATTAAATCTTTCTGTACAGATTACTGAGAATAAGGAAAATTCGATGTATATTTCAATAACTGGTTTACTGTTTTCTCTTTATAATATATTTATGAAGTACGTGAGAGAGTACAGTCTTCAGTAGCATAGAACTGTTATTTTTTTTTTTATTGAAAATTGAGAATAAAAAAAAAGGGGGAAATACATTTACTATGAAATAGAAAATCATTTGTAAGAGCACTTATTACAGACTGTATGCTCTCCGTAGCATTCAATTCGTCCCCAAGAATATTACAGATATTTATCATTTTATGATAGTCAGATAGCCATTTGTATACTTTTAGTTTTTATTCACCATAAATTGCTCATTAAATGCGTCCGATTGAAGAAAATAAAAAGCTGCAGTCTTATTACTGGCCAATGGAAGTGAAGCTTTCGGAAATGAAATGATCATCTGTTCCCTCTTATCGAAAATATCAGTTTGACAATAATAATTAGAATAGAACAGCCACTGCAACTTGCTAACTTAATTCTAGCAGGAAAATTTTTATTTGTCAAGCTCTACTAACATCCTACTCTCCTATTATATAGTGTTCTTCCGCCCCTTCATCACTTTTGTTTCATCCCTCGCAACACAAAATCAATTAACCTCTGTATAATTATTTTTTCTTGAGTTGTAGAATGTCAATAAGAAGTTTCACTTCAACAACTCTTATAATTAGCTGTAGAAATAGATCATTTCAATTATATATAGTCTATAAGGTGAAATGAATACATGAAAAAACAACCATTAAACTTTCTGGAGTAAATATAAAATTATTAGCTCAAAATACTTATTTATTTGTTGCAAAATTACAATTAATGCGACTTTTATCTGAAACCTAACTCAGAGGAAATAAATCTTCTCATAAGCAAGGTGATGTTTATATGCTGAGAGGTAGAAGACCCAATTCACATTAAATGCAACACCACTAGAGAAGATAATTACCAATACTTGATTATGATTGTAAGCAGCGAAGGAAGAATTTATCAAGGTGTTTAAAATAATCAGGAAAGCTAATAATGTTGTTTTTTTTACTTCAACTGCACAATTTGAGGAGAGCAAGAAGCAGAATAAAAACAAAACAGTATGGTGTAGTTGGGCTGTTGCCGATAACTACCAGAGAAATGAGATACCTTAAGGGGTTCCTATATGCTCGGTCAGCATGGAACTATTACAAAAACTGGACACTAAGATGGTAAAGTTTAAACAGTTGGAGTTCAGAATTTTCTCCTTAATCCATTTGTCTTAACTATTGATTCTTAAACTTTGTTTGGTGGTGGAACCCTTTCGGTAGAAGTAGATAAATAGTGAAGGCCCTGCATTATCATTTGATACAAATAAAGAGTCAAATGATGTATTTTCAGCAAAAGCTCAGATATGTCGGGATATATACACAAAGTCTGTAAAAAAATAAAGAAAATTTAAGATGTTAACTAAACTCTTGAGTTGACGTGAAATGGTCTATTCCCGTACTATTTCAGGGAAACCAATGGTCTACACCTTACCGTTTTAGTGTCAGTATAGAGGTCCCTTAAGGAAAGTCCTTACTAAAGCATGAGGGAATTACTCAAGAAATGAACGGATATGAGACAACGATAGTGTAAAGTCAGTTAAACAAGTTTAAGAATGGTTAATTATTGAAAAATGGTCCTGGAAGTAAAATCAAAGGGAGCTCCAGACTGATGTACCATGAAAACATTGAAAGCCTTAGTATAAGCCAATGGACGAGATGGGCTCCGTGCTAATAGCATGGTGCTTGAAGCGGTAGCAAAAGAAGTCCAGAAATCTGCAATTGAGAATTATTAAGTGTAAATATGCACTTCTTGTAGGGATAGGAAGCATAAGTATATGCATTAAGGGAAATACATTGTTTTTAAGCAAACGCTGCAGCTGAGTTGGGTAAAAATTAGCTGCGATAAAGCTACAAGCTAAAATTGTAATGGAAACAGAATGAACCATTGATAAACAATGGTACCCTGACAATTTTAGATTGTAGTTTTATTGTAACTCTGCATTCCTTTTTACATTAAGGTAAGTTCTTTTTTTAGTGTATTGGCCCAAGGAAAGCTGGGTACTCTAAAGTGTCTTATAAATAAGACTAAACAATGTGCAACGTATGACCATGTAGTGAATATAATTCAATATCATTTTAGTGATTAAAATTGTTTTCAACAATGTTATTGAATTAAAATCATTAATAAAATGTCAATCAATGAGAAAATCTGAAATGTAGATATGAGTTTTGTCGATCCTTGTAGATTTAGGTGTCAAGTGGATTCAGATAAAAATTTAATTCTTCCATGGCCAAAAAAATAAGTAAAATAAAATAAAATAATGCCACTACTGCCATAAAGGCAAAATAGGGCAGAACAATTAAATGGCGATTGTACTGGCATTCAATCAATTAATTATTAAGCAATATTACATTTTATCCTACAAAGATGTCTCCGATTCAATTTATAATGCATTAAATATCATTTGCTCTATAAATGGTAACAAAACTATATTGCATTTTATCCTACAAAGATGTCTCCGATTTATAACATATCGAACATCATTTGCTCTATAAATAGTTTCAAAACTTTATTACATTTTACATCAATGGTTGTCTTTATCATGCATGTTGTCATTATGCACAATATTGAGACATGGTCTCTTCCTGGCCCCCTTGAGAAAAGGGATTGAAAAATTTGGACATGAAGTTCTCAGGGTGATAGTAGGCCAAGGCTTTTGAAGAAGGCAGAAAATGAGAAATGGAGCAATCAATCATGCTTGATATGAAAGTGGCAAGAAATGACCCAACAGGAACTACCAACATCTAGAGGGAGGCTCAAAGTGGCAAGAAATGACCCAACAGGAACTACCAACATCTAGAGGGAGGCTCAAAGTGGCAAGAAATGACCCAACAGGAACTACTAACATCTAGAGGGAGGCTCAAACTCTGATGGGGGTACAGGATAAAGGACGCGTCTCGACAAAGTGTAATAAAATGGAAAGCTATCAGCTCACCTAGAGGAGTAAGTTGGTAGGGGCGATTAAAGATTCTAATGCCTATGAGCCGATCAAAAAAAAATTCCTTTATCAACCAATTTGTTAAAAATATATGTATAAATCTAGTTCTATATTAAAAGTGTCATATTGCTTATTCAATGTATACAGCACCAATAAGAAAATCAAAATGCAAATAAGCACAATTCTATTAAATAAAATTTCAATTCTTATAATTATTAAGTTTATTGATATTTAAGAATAAGATTCAATTCAGGTATTTTCAATTAAAATGAAAATCAATAAAAATTGTTTCTAATTTAATTTTAGACATATTTAATGAGCAATACAGATAGTAGAATATTGTAAGCACCAAAACTGAAAAATGAGTTAAGGTAGTTATAGGGATTTATTAAAAAAGGTTTTAAGCATAAAGGAGCTTTCATAATTTACATCAATTAAACAATAATCATTTCAGACTATTTTTTTTATGAATAAAATATTTGCTAATGGAGAGCTTACAATATTCTCTTTGTTTTATTAAAATAGTATCAAGACGAGAAGAAATATTTTATAGCATAATTCAACATGTTGGATTCCATTTTAATATTAATATCTTTATAGGCCACACGGCATCATATAAAAATACTCAAAACGTCTCTATTCCTATTTAAATGCATATCGCTAATTTATTGCCTGTACATAATTGTACAACTCGAAAAAACAAATTTTTTTTTTATTCTATTAAAAGTAACAAAGTTATATTGGTTCTTCAATGTTATTGTATAAACTTAGAATTTTAAAAAACAACTAATTTTTTTTTTAATTATTTGTAATCACTAAAAATAAAATAGTGTATTATACACTTATATATGATATATGTATACAAAAGAAAAAAAATTAAAATTATAACAAATATCCACAACAATTATATTACACCTTCTGTAATCTTATCTCTAAGGGAATTTTACAATTCTTAAGTATGACATAGAAAATAAACAAAAAACAACTGCTTGTACATTATTTTATACAAAGAAATAGTTTATTTACAATTTAACTAATTATTACTATTTATATAAATATTTACAAAGATTCAAGAAAATACATTGCGTATTTAGTTATATAATGTACAAACTCCGATGTTTGCGGTACAAAAAGGTTATATATTTTATTATCTTCATCTTCACAAGTCTATTCGCTATAATTTTATAAATACTATAATTTTGTTCGTTTTCCTTTTATTTTACACATATCTTCCCTGTAAAGAATATCTTATTTATATTAAGATTAATTCTCTTGAGATACAATCGTTAACAAATGAAACAAATTTACTAATTAATACAGTTCATACTATAAAAAATATACATTTATCTACAATTTGTATATTCGCTCCAAACTCTCATTCGATTTAAATGTATTAAACAATAATAATTAGAATAGTTTAAGTAGTTGAACTTCCGTACTATAAGTAAACTTGTTCAATCTCAACACAATACAAGTATAAAGTATGTGTTGTTTTCAAAACTGTACTAGTTCAGTCAAGAGCCTAAAAATAAAAGGAAAAGAATATAGGACAAACTAACTATACATATATCAATAACCTGAATTCGGAGGGCGTCCCAATATGGGATATATATTTACAAACGCCTGTTAGAAGCATATCACATACTTCCTTTTAGATAAAATACATAAATATACAAAACATTACAATAAAAAAAAAACTTCATGTTCCCTAATGTATACGATTATTAATCACTGTCTGATCCCACTAGATTTTTTTTCCTCTTTTTAGCCTGTTTAGGCTTAACGATTTCTTCTTCCTGTAACAAATATTTCGCTAAATTAGTGTTTGAAGAAAAAGTATAAGCGATGACATTCACTATATATATATGTGAGATACATGATCTGATAAGATTGTAACTAAGATAACGGCTAACTTCACTGAATACTGATCCGATTTATGTGATTTTTTTCTTATTATTTGAGGCAATTTGATTATCTATCATATTCTCATCTACAGACTACATAAAATGTAAATAGTTTTTGTACCACAAAAATAAATTTTTCTAATAACCTAAAATTTTGTCAGCCCCTACAGATTCATTTATTCATACTATCAAAAATTAGATTAAGGACTACTTAGTGCGACACTGTACTGGTGTTCCTCATAGAACCCAAATCCACTTTACCCTAAATTACCCGAAATCAGGTAAAAATACTCGCATTGGCAGCTCTGGGTTTAAGTCAAAGTGTTAAAGAGTATGATTGAATACATATATTTCTATAAATAAAAATTCACCCCGAAGACCTGAAATTCAGGTTGAAAAGTCGGCACGAAGAAATAATTTTTGGTTTATTTGCTGATCGCACCCCCTATACCATCTTCTCCAAATATTAATCTATGATCAACTATCAATACCTCATTATTAATAGTTTTGATATAAAAATACTTACTGCGCTTCAATAAATTTCAACTATATTGAAAAAATTGAGACCCTCTGACATATTAAAGTGTACTAAAAGATTTATTACGAGTGAGATATAGTTGATATTAGTTTTTAGCACCTTAAGAAACTCATAAATACGAATTGTTTAGAAAATCGGAAAATAAAATTTTTAAGCCAAAAATTTTTGCCCTACATCAGCCAATAATAAATA
>NW_027113191.1:292928-294183 GCF_000696795.3 Halyomorpha halys | reverse complement strand
TAATGTATATTATGTTTAGAACTTTAAACAAAAATCACAATTATCAAATAAAGAAGATGAATAAACCAACATAAAAGGTAATGAAAAAAAAAAATCCTCTAACAAATAATAAATCTTAAGGATATAATTCTAATAAAATGAAATAAATTATAATACTAATATCCTTATAAAGCTTAATAAATATAAAAAAATTCCAAAAATATTTATGTTAAATATTATTTCTTTCTCTATGTACATCTTATTTGAAACTTTTAATTGTTACTCTTCCGGAACTGGGAGAACAGAAAGCAGATGAAAATACGGGATTTGAAGATTGGAAGGGTATTAAAACAACGAATGAAGGAGGGAATAGAACTCCATAGGGCAGAGGAACGGAAGAGGAAAGATCTCCTGAAGGCAGCAGCTCAATAGGCAGCTAAATATAAGTCTGAAGGCTGTGAGCGGGTGTTGCGGGAATGTACTGAGGATTTAAATTGAAGGATATATATATATATATATGTATATATATTGTAATATCCTCTTTTTTAATCAATAGTTGATATTTATATATAAGTGATTTTAGTTATGTTTTTATTTTATGTATATCGTTTCAGTATTGTTTATTTGTTATTTTAAATCAAAAAGCAAGCTAACCAGTTTTCATTGTCTAAAATAAATACACTTTTCAAAACAAGGAAGATGGCGGTGTGCGTCCTTCGGAATGTTCGTTGAATTATTTGTTGAGAACATAGATTGAAATTTTTCAACTTTTGATGTTTCTATACAATAATTATAGAAAAAGAATAATCAAAGAAGAAATAGAAGAACATAACAATTATCCGTGAACTATTTACATCGTAAATCATAGCAAATAAAAGAGAGCGATTGTACTACAATCGATCAGTGAACATTGAAGATAAGAAGAGGAAACGGACACTCATGATTTGGCTTGCCTAATGAGAATACGTCCATCAGTTAGAAGTGGAAAAGACTGGAAGCCATTGTTAGGAGTTGGACATAGCGTCATGGACAAGAGGATGTCAACAATCACCAACAATGTGCATGCCAAGATAAGGAGTTTTGCATGCGAAAGACAATTATATTTTGAAAAGTTAGAAACAGCTGCACTCCCTATCGAAACTGCAGACGGCCATACCCAAACGAGGGAGGTAAGTCCACCTAGGAAGAATGCTGTTAAATCAGAGGGAACAGTAACAACACCTTCTTTAACGGGCGATAAAAGGAGGAAAATGAAGAAAACCGCCCAACATAATGT
>NW_027113191.1:283560-292268 GCF_000696795.3 Halyomorpha halys | reverse complement strand
TCCACCGAGGAAGAATGCTGTTAAATCAGAGGGAACAGTAACAACACCTTCTTTAACGGGCGATAAAAGGAGGAAAATGAAGAAAACCGCCCAACCCAATGTACAAGTTGTGCATCGGCTGCTCAACGTGGAGAACCACAGCAGGAGCAATGGCAGAAAGTATGATAAAGATCAAGGAAGAAACCTCGCCCCATGCCTCCGAGGCCCGATGCGAAACCATGTCGCAAATCCAACAACATCGTAGGTGAGGATAATCCATTTGAATTTGAACCATTGCAAAGCTGCTCAGGATATCCTTAACCAAACGGTACGGGAACAGCACATTGACGCCGCTATTCTCTGCGAACAATATAAAAATCTGGATGGCAACTCGTGGGTATCCGATGTCAATGGTAAAGCTGCTATTAGGGCCTGTAATTCCCAAGCTATTCAGGAAGTGAATACTACATCGCACTCCAGCTTTGTATGGGCGAAGATCAACGACGTGTATATCTTTAGCTGCTACGCCTATCCCAGCATCACAATAGAAGACTTTGTGAATTTGTTGGATCGCATTGTCTTAGAAGCTATTTGCCATAATCCAACTATCATAGCTGGTAACTTCAACGGAATGGGGAAGTAGAATAACAAATCGACGAGGTGAAGTTCTCCTGGAAGCTTTCGCACAACTAAATGATATGATCCTTATGAATACCGGAACAAACCCGACGTTCACAAGAGCAGGAAGATCATCAATCATTGATTCGATGTTTGTCAGTGGACGCATGCATCGGATCGCTACTTAGGAGGGTTGTAGATTTTATACAAAAAGTGATCACCAGGCTATATTGATCACACTGAATACACCTACAAGAAAGAAGAGTTGTCGATGGAGGACTAATGGCTGGAATACAAAAACTTTAGATGACGCTTCATTCACTTTAATGCTAGAGGATGAGTGTGAATTAAAAGGGTCAGCCGAGGAAAAGTATACTGATCTCTTTTATATCTGGGGCTTGTGATGCAGCTATGACCCGTTCAAAGTCTGGCAAACATCATTCCTCAGTGTACTGGTGGATGGATACTATTGACAATCATCGCCGGTGTTGCAACCAAGCAAGAAGACGTTACCATCGAGTGAGACGTCTACCGGAGTTTTCAGTGCTTCAAGAAGAGTTCAAGAGAGCTAGAAAGAACCTCCGAGAAGCCATTAAAGAAAGCAAACGACGTGCTGGAGAGAACTCTGTAATGAGGGGGATGCAGACCCATGGGGTAGACCTCACGAAATAGCACATAAGAAACTTTGTAAAGGCACGATGCAGCTCCCAACGAGACCGAATGTTGTAGATAGTATTGTCAGATCACTATTCCCTGAACAGGTGAATAGTATTGATAATATGTTGTAATATGCTCTTTTTTAGTAAATAGTATATTTCGATGTATAAAGGGTTTTTAATATGTTTTATTTTATGTATAATTTTAATATTGTTATTTGTTTTTTTAAATCAAAAAGCAAGCTAACCAGTTTTCTTTGTCTAAAAGAAATACCCTGTTTTCAAAACAAGAAAGATGGCGGAGCGCGTCCTTCCAAAGTGTTCGTTGGGTAGGTTGTGTTAAGATGGATTGAAGTTTTTCAACCTTTGTTGTTTCTATACAGTAATTATAGAAAAAGAAAAATATAACAATTGTCAATAGACTGTTCGCATCACAAACCATAGCAAGTAAAGGGGAGCGATTGTACCACAATCGATTATTTTGGATTGATCAGTAAACATCGAAGATAGAGGAGAGGAGATGGGATTCGTTGTTTGGGCGCGCAGGTGAAAGGATGTCTCCAGGATGAGGAGGTCCTCATGAATTTCTGTCCAGCAAGAGTAGGAAGCCATTTTGGACGATAGGACAGAACAATAGAAAAAAGAAGATACCGAGAATCATCAAAAGAAGATTGTGAACTTGGTTAGTTTTGCTATACATAAAAATAGATTCATGTATAAAATAGATATAAATTTAATTAAGAGATATTATTGTAAGTGTCTGTATTCTGATTGCCTAGCAACAACACGCCCTGAGATTAAGAGTCTTTTATATCATATAATTAAAAATAAAATTATATTATCCATTTAGTAGTAAAGTTCTTAATTTGAACCCAAATTGTCTTTTATATTTGAAAATAGTTTTAAAACGATCAAAATTCATTTTATTTTTATTTTTAAATAATTTTAAAATATTACAATATATATAACGGACTTTCCACAAATTACACAGGAAGAGATAGAGGACATTGCCTCAAACCAACAACATGACAAGGCACCAGGATTGGACAGAATTCCTAATGTAGCTCTCAGGAAATGGCCGGATCTTTTTATCGATCTCTTCAATTCGTGCATTCGTGAAGGCTCAATTCCGAAACCTTGGAAGAGACAGCGCCTCGAACTTATTCCAAAGAGTAAGGGAAGACTGGAAGACCCGTCAACCTATCCTCCAATTTGCTTATTGGATACTATGGGTAAGGCATTCAAGAAAATCCTTTCCCTCAGGCTACAAGAGTTCACGGAGGGAGTTAATGGCCTCTCGTGGGCTCAATTCGGATTTCGTAAAGAGCGATCCACGATTGATGCTGTTGGCTTGGTAGTCGAGATGGCTCACACAGCAATTGCAGGAGCGAGGTGGAGGAGAGGTGCTAAGTGTTATGCAGTAAACATTACTCTAGATGTTAAATATGCTTTTAACACTGCAAGATGGACCTGCATAATAGATGCCCTACGGACTATGGCGGTGCCAGCCTATCTTATGAGAGTTCTCAAAGACTACTTCAAACATAGAGTTCTGTTTTACTTTTCAGACATTGGCCAAAGAAGATATGAGGTGACTGGTGGTGTCCCACAGGGCTCTGTATTAGGGCCTCTTCTGTGGGATTCGCAGATGATGTTACAGTTGTAGTGGTGGTGAAATTCTTGTAAGAAGTTAACCACATCGCTAACCAGGCTGTTGCTAAGGTCCGAGGTTGGCTGTCTTCGGTTGTCGGATTTAAGTAATCCGATTTTCTCGGTTAAATTTTGGATTTATATAAAGTCGGGGTCGGGGGTCTCATTTTCTAATGCCCCCACTTGCCGCGAACACCGGAAGACCCCGAAGACGCCGCGACTGCAATGCCGCCCCAGCCTAAAGCCTCATGCAAGCTAGGACCTGGCCTACCCCTACCATTACGCCAGGCTCCAGGACACGCTGGCCAGCCCTTGAGGAACAAGGACGTCTTCTTACAGACATAGGCGAAGATTACACGGTCTTCACCGTTTCGCCCGCCGTACACCTCGACGAGGGAAGCGGCTATAGGACGAGGAAGTGACCGCGACGGCGAGACTTCCAACAGTCACAGCAGATAAGCATATTTCATTAGTCCATGAGACCACCCCACTATTCTGATGTACGGTTAAATATAAATAATTTACAACTAACACACTAATATTATCTGCCCCTCTAGGGATTAATATTTATAAATATAAAAAATATATGCGTGTTAATTAGCGAAAGGTCTCACGATTTCCAGCCCCCCTTTTCCACACATTTAATACAATCATAAAATTACACTCGGGACACCTGCAGTATACCACGAGCAGGTCCCGATGTATACATCGGTAGACCTACAACATGCAGATCTCAAGAGCGAGGTTCTCCTAGTAACTAGCAGGAAGCAGACTGAGTCCATCACTGTCACGGTTGGTAGGCATGAAATTTGTTTCGAGTCTTGCTTAAAATACCTAGGAGTCATGATAGATGCACGTCTCCGCTTTAATATTCACACGGAGTATATCACCGCCAAATCTGCTAAATTAGCATCCTTTTTGTCACGCCTTATACCAAATGTTGGAGGTCCCAGAGAAAGTAGCCGAAGGCTCCTTGCTACTGCTGTTCCCTCCATTTTGTTATATGCAGCCCCGATTTGGAAAGAAGCGATGGTTACCAAATCATACAGGAGAAAATTGGTTTCAGTTTAACGCAGGGTTTCTTAAAGGACGGTTAGTGCTTTTTGAACTGTTTCCTAAGAAGCAGTGTTCATGATAGCCCGAATGCCGCCAGTGGAACTCCTTGTTGAAGAAAGAAGCAGGCACTATGGACGACGCTTACACGTTTCCAGAGAGGAAGAGCGAAAAATAACCATTGACCAGTGGCAGCAACGTTGGGAGGCTGCAAATTCTGGAAAGTGGACTCGTAGGTTAATACCCAATGTGGGCACATGGTATGGCCGCCAGGATGGTGAGGTGGATTTTTACGTAACCCAATTGTTGACCGGACATGGATGGTTTAGAGCCTACCAGTACCAGTATAATATTGCATGCTACAGGATGCTCCCCTTCATTCTCCTGTACCAACACCACCCCGAGAGCATACTCACTTGCATCAGTTATGAGCGTAAATGGTTTTCCAAAATCAGGGAATGTGAGAACTGGTTCCCGTTGTAGCCCCTCAATACATTTCAGATGTTATGGGTCATGTTTGGCATCACTACTATCGTGCTCCCTTTCTTTAACAAATTGTTGAGGGGCACAAGATACTCTGCCATGTCCGGAAGAAACCTTCTGTAGTAATTGAACGCCCCCAACAATCGCTGTATTCCTTTTACGTCTGTTGGTACTGTCATCCTTTGTAGGGCTGATACCTTCTGAATGTCTGGTCTCACACCTTCCTTGGAGATAATATGTCCCAAAAAATTAATCTGGTCTTCCCCTAACATAGACTTTTCTCGGGATAGCTCGAGTCCAAATTCTCTTATCAGCTGGAACACACTCCTTCACCTCACACGTGGTCTTTTTCTGATCTACTACTAACAAGTCGTCCATATAGACTTGACAAACTGCTTTATCCAATTCTCTCAAGAATTGGTCCATAAGCTTCTGAAATGTAACAGGGGCATTTTTAAGACCAAACGGCATTCTGGTAAATTCCTAATGGCCTTGTTCAAATGTCAATGCGGTCTTATGCTGGTCCCCGGAGTTCATTTTAATTTAATGGTACCCTGCCTTTAAGTCTAATGTGCGAACAATTTTAGCACCGCTCAACCTGTCCAGAATGTCCTCGAACCTCGGGATATGGTACTTCTCATCAACTGTATTTTCATTGAGCTAGCAATAGTCTATTACAACTCGGTACTTTTCTTTGTTCTTACCAGGTGCATTCTTTTTCCGTACCACCCACAATGGACTGTTAAAAGGTGAAGTTCTGTCCAAGATTATCCCTTGTCTTCGTAAACTTTCTATTTCATTCCTAATGTGCTGTCAAAGAGCCTGGAGATAATGCCTTTCCTTCCTGAGGAGGATGCATGCAGTGGACACCCCAAAGAGGCTGTTACTGATAAAAACATAAAAAAAGTCCACAAAATAATTTTGGATGACCATAAAGTGAAGTTGATCGAGATAGCTGAGACTCTAAAGATATCAAAGGAATGTGTTGGACATATCATGAATGAATATTTGGGTATGCGAAAGCTCTGTGCAAAGTGGATCCCACATGAGCTCACAATCGACAAAAAAAAAAAACACTGAGCAGTGTTTGGAGCTGTTCTATCGTAATAAATCCGAATTTTTGCATCGATATTTGATAATGGATCAAACATGGCTCCATCATTTCACACCCGAAACCAATCGACAGTCAGCAGAGTGGACTGTACGTGATGAACCAACTCTAAAGCATGGAAAGATGCAACAGTCGGCTGGAAAAGTTATGGCATCAGAATTTTAGGATCCACATGGTATAATATTCATCAACTATCCTGAAAAAGAAAAAACCATCAATAGCAACTATTACATTATTGGAGCATTTGAAGGGAGAAATCGTGGTAAAATGGACACATTAAAAGAAGAGGAAAGTGCTGTTTCATCAAGACAATGGACTGAGTCACAAATCAAAGAAAACAATGGCAATATTTCACAATTTGGGCTTTGAATTGCTTCCGCATCCACCATATTCTCCAGATCTGCCCCCAGTAACTTTTTCCTGTTCTCAGATTTCAAAGAGTATGCTCGCTGGAAAGAAAGTTAGCGCTGATGAAGAGGTAATCACCGAAACTGAGGCCTATTTTGAGGCTAAAGACAAATCATACTATAAAAATGGTATCGAAAAATTGTTATAGCTCATTAAACTAGCTTTAATGTTAGTGCTAATAGTATCTGTATGTCACATAGTTCCTGAGAAATAGATTTCTCAAAATAAATTAACTAACTACTCATATTTCAGTACGTTCCATACAACATTTTTATGAAAAGTTACTTTTTAAAAAGCTGGAGAACTATTGAATGTGAATAGCTCTATCAGGGCTTACATTTTAGGAAATTTATTCTACTTTAAATGATGCTCCCTTAGATTTTCTATTGCTGTTGGTAGTTTAAAGATATATAGCTTAAAATAAAAAATAAATTATTTTTAACGTTTTGAATCAGCCACCATTTTTTATTTCCCCTAACTATACTTGGCAGACTCATCAGTTTTAATTAGTAATTATACATAGTTTTCAATTAAGTAATCAAAAATTGGGGTGCATTTTTTCTCTTCTTGAGCTCTTGTGCTAGTTGTATTGTATACCCTAGAAGGCAACTATATTGAATAATAAAATCAAATTTTATAAAACAAAATTTGTTTTCTATGTTAGCCTACCAACTTTTCAGCCCAACAGTTAGCTGGCAAAAAGTTTTTAAATTATTTGAAGCGAGGTGTAAATTTATATTTAAGAATGCCCTTGAGTATGGCAGGATTGGCCGAAACGTTGAACAATCAAAGAAATAATAAAAGAGTGTTTTGAGACTTAACTTGTATATATATTTTTTTATTTACACAATAAAAACCAGTCTCAAAAAAGTGAAAAGATAATACATAAAATAAAAATTCATTTTTAATGGAAAATCTTTCGAAATAGACCTTCGTAGTTATTTCCTGGCCTTGGACGATAAACAAGTAATAAAGTTTAATAATTACCTCGCTGCTGAGATCCGACGAATCAGAAATGATTTCCTTGGGCGGCTTCTTCTTGGGAGGTGGGTTTGCAGGCCTCCTACCCCTGCCTCCTTTCCCCCTTCCGCCCGTAGTCTCTTCCACTTCTACCAAAGCAAACAAATTGCTGAACTGGCTCTTTTGTGACTCACTACAGGCAGATTGGGCTTGCTGCAGCGCTTTCTGCATTGCATCAAACTTGTAGAGCTGTTTGGTACCGCTCCTTAGCCTGTCGAGGTGGCCGAGGATCTTCTCTGCCGTGGGAGCTGAGCTGGCTCGCGTACCCGTCCGTTTCCTCTTGTTGGGCGAGGCAGCCGCCGGGCAGCTCCTGGACAGTAGGGTAGCAATGAGCTCTGCAAGTGTGTCCTCGTGCTCCTTACACCACGCTAGTAACACTGACATTACGAACATATCACAGCTTGGCCCAACATCACGGCTCATCACTTGCTTCACCAAGTCAGCAGTAGGTCTAAACAAATCAAAAATTAAAATTAAGAAATACACATATATTAACGCTTTTTGGACTATGAGACAATAAAAGTAAAATTCTATTGAATGGGGGTGTTTTAAGAAAAATTACAGAGGTCTAGCCACTGAAAAGTGAATAAACTAATTTTAACAAGATTAATTATGTGTAAATTCTGCTACACTGAGGATGAGAAGGTAAGACTAATTTGTAGGCTTGAGATTCGGCTCTTAGAGAAACCAAAACAGTGTGAATTGATCAACCCATTAACTTTAATTAGATTAATAGAATCTAATAATCTTAACGAAAGGAATCTAATAGGAGACAACACTTTCTCTTTAAATGGCTCACACCTATTTGAGCTGCTGTTCCAAAGCCAGTTAGTTGTACCATACTTAAGTTATTATTAAAGAACAAGTAGAAAACTTTTCAGAACCTTGTATTGGTATGCAAAATTGAAAACCCAAAAAATCTACATTAGCTCCATTCCAAATAATGATGAAATCAAGTTGAAATTTTTTTTCTATAATTTATTTTGTATTTTATCGCTTTTGAAAATATAGTTTTCTTCATAATATTCTTAATAATAGTTATAATTTACAGGGATTATTTCCTTTAAAAATAATTATATTATTATTTTAAAGTATCTATTGTTTTCTTAATACAATATTCCTAATAGCAGTAATTATTTAGACAGATTATTCCTTCAAAAATTATTATAAAATATCCATTGTTTTCTTAACATAATATTCTTAATAATAGTTATAATTTATGCGGATTATTTCCTTCAAAACTTATTTTTATATTATTTACTATTATTACAGAATAATTACAGTATTATTTTTTGCCTAAAAAATAGTTTATTGAACATGTTAGCTATATTTATTTTATGCTTTTTTTTTTTTCTCAATAATATGCCTATTATTTTACTAATTTAAATAAAACTATTAAATACTGGAAGATTATTGATTGACCGTGTGTATAGATGAATGGAATATGGTCTGGGTGCGGTAAAAAAAAAAACTCAAACAGTAGAATTATACTATTTTATTGAGCCAACGTTTCTATTTACAAATTTACAAAAACAAGAATAAAAGATATGACAAGAAAATGGGCTTCTGAAATGCAGAAAAAAGTGAAAAAAAAAAAAAAAAAATTATGAGGATTTTATAATGTTCAAAATGTGTCGATATGTAAGGGAGATGCAGTCTTTATTAACTTTATGATTGACGGAATTCTCAGTCAAATTTATGTAAATGGACTCTGAGATGAGACGTTTGGT
>NW_027113191.1:282723-283475 GCF_000696795.3 Halyomorpha halys | reverse complement strand
GTAAACCACATTGGAACGGTGTAAGAAAGGAATAGGGTCTTTCAATTTGGAAAAAAGATAGGAAATTTTATTATGGGACTTCAAGCCAAGACGTAGGGTGGGAATAGTGGATCTTAAAGATTTTTGAATTTTATCGGGAAGAATGTGGATATACGGAAGCGACCTGTACTGAAAAAGTGGTGGAGTGGGTTGAGGACAGGAGGAATTGGAGTAACACGGTTAATGTTAGAATCAAGTAATTTGTTAGTAATTTTCGGAGGGAAATTGTTGTTAAATAGGATCTGTTTAATACGTTGTATGTTGGTCTGGTGGTATTGAGGGTTAGAAAGAGAAAAGGATCGGTGGATAAGGTTCTTAGCAACATTAATAATTTGGTGATAAGGGTGTTGAGAAAAATAGTTGAGGAGTCTACCAGAATAAGTGGGTTTGGTATACCAATTAGTGGATAGGGAGCCATCGGAAATTCTGATAATAAGCAGGTCAAGAAAAGGGAGGGAATGGTCAATTTCACCTTCAACAGTAAACCGAAGACAAGGGTGGTAGGAGTTAAAGGCTGATAGGATCTCGGGGATTCTGCTGACTGAGGATTGAGGACCAGGAAGAGATCGTCCACGTACTTTTTAATGAAAATTATGTCTTGTGAGAAGAGAGGTATTATAGAGTCGACACATTTTGAACATTATAAAATCCTCATCATTTTGTTGTTTTTTTTTTCACTTTTTTCTGCATTTCAGAAGCCCATTTTCTTGTCA
>NW_027113191.1:273802-282104 GCF_000696795.3 Halyomorpha halys | reverse complement strand
TCAATAAAATAGTATAATTCTACTATTTGAGTTTTTTTTACCGCACCCGGACCATATTCCATTCAAAACTATTAAATGTTTTGGCTAAAACGCCATCTTCAAAGACAAAATAATTTACATTAAATTACACATTACAGTACATATTTACGGACTCAAACTTTGAAAATAGAGAGGGTTATAAAACATTTATCAAGATGGTTGGGATATAACTATATTTATAAAAAGCTGTTTTCAATAAGCCCTTTAAATCAAAATCCTCTGCTTATTCTGTTCTGCCAATATTATTTATTGATTATGATTTTATATAGTACAATTTAAAATTTTTTATATAAAATATTTAATTCATATTACACTAGAATTTCAGTTTGTTAAGAATTACATAATTGTAGTTTATTGACAAACTAAAATTCTAGAGTAACACAGCTAATTATTTAATTTTGCTCCTCCAAAAGGTAGGAAACCATTATTAGTTAACCAGACTGTACATCGAAACCAGAAGGTACTAGAGTATGGTTATCTTAAGTTAGTTTTTAATATTAACCGCCTTTCAAGAGGCAAAATTTCTTTCCCTGCAAGCTTCCTTCTTTCTCGCCTTAGTTAAAGTTTACGTTAGAATACACAAACTTTTTCAGCTGTGATTCCACCCGACATTACTCATACAGATATCCTTGTAGTGTTTTGGACTATTTAACTCTACTGTCTGACAATCTTCAGTATTAGATACTACATATTTGTTGGACTAATTGGATATTAGACTCTATAACCAGAAAATATATATGAAGCATTTATTTAATAGGTAATATACAACATTTTAATGTTTTAATTTTTCAAATAGAACTTCTATACACATAGCATGTATAGTGTAAACATATATAGGATGTTGTTATATCCATATTATAAGTCAGTATAATCACAGCCATCTTAATAAATGTTTTATAACCTTCTCTACCTTAAATATTTATGTCTGTAAGTATGCACTGCAATGTGTAATTAAAATTTTTTGTCTCCAAAGACGGCGTTTTGACCGATACAAAACAGTTTTATTTAAATTGGTAAAATAATTTTGCCTTTAAAATCAATAAATGTACAATAATGTTATCGATATAAATTTAGCAGCATGCTATTAAATCGAGCTTACCTTTCCTGCTGAAGCATGAGCAGTATTGCCGTGAGGGCCTCGGCATGACTAGCGAAATCGAGCTTTCCTAAGACAGGCATGATTGTTTCTATGGACATGCTGTGGGCCGAGACTAACTGCCAAAGACAAATTTGTTCGAACGTTTCCCACATGAGCGACGCCTGCAAGATGTGCTGCAAAGAGTCCTCCTGTAGTATAGTCAAGCTCCCTGATTAAAAACAATAGTTTCCATTAACTTTTTATTATTAATAATACTTTGCTTTCTTTAAAACAATTTTAAACATTTTTTCAACATCCAAACAATGTTTGGAGTTTGCAAATGAAAATAGTAGTAAGAGAAGTGGTTAATAAAAGTTTTAAATTTGGAAAGGAATTTTATAGAAGAATTTATGGGACAAAGGCAATTAGCCGGCATTTAAAGAATTTTAATGGAAAAAATGAAAACAAAATAAGGAATCCTTGAAAATGACCTAAGGGGTCGAAACGTCGGAAGTTTAAAAAGAATAAAGTTGAGAGAATAAGGATCAAAATTGTTTTAAAGAAACTAAACCACTCTCAAACAAGTATATTAATAAAAAATAAGTCTAATAATACTTTGGTTATTTTGAGTAGATGGTTGTATAAATTCACATAGATATTATAATAATTAACTCAACAAAAGAATCAGAATATATAAGATATAAAATTCCTAATTGCATGCGTCATATTATCAATCCACTAGCTGACCCAGCAATGGTTTGCTATTGCTAGATTTGAGCACACGTACAGATCAAATGAACATTATTCAAAGTGTAGTAACAATTATTGTATTTAATACAAAATAAAATAGTCATATACACTTTATTTTTTTTTTTTTGGTAATATAAATTTTTATTACTCTTGTATTAAATTTTAAGTTCAATATTATGCTCTTCGATATAAAAACTCCCTAACTCCAAAGATTTTCCTGACCTGAAGTGTTGACTTGTATTGTCAATAATCATATTGGTCCCACCAAATGAAGTCATTTGAAAGCATGTCCCATATCCTGAGTTAAAGAGGCACAACATAAAGTTTATATCTTCAGAAATTCAAAAGGTTGGATCCACAACATCCCATAGCCCAGCTAGTCCTCAAGTATAAGAACAAACATTTTGAAACTAAACCGTACTGGACATCTCCAGCATAATAGAAACCGCCACAAATAATTTCAACTTTATAGCCATACTTGTTTTTGAGATACCTTAATATATATTGACACAATAAGTCAGTGATTTTGATTATTTTTCTCATACATTATATAAGTGGCTCTAATATTTCAGACGAATATTCAAAAAACTAATATTTTTTATTAATTAAAAATAATTTTTTTTTTTTGTGAATCTAGACATATTGCTAACATTTGTAAAAGAGGAATGACAATTAACTACCTAACTCAGGAATTTCTAATGTAATGAAATCGTAATTAAATTTCTTTTTTTTTTATGGATTCTTATAGCACATAAGATTTTAAGACGAGTTCATAGGGGTCACCTTTTTAGATTTGACACAAACTGAAAGTGTAAATCACCAAAAAACTGCAAATTATTTTTTTAATGTTTTTGACAATTTGTTTCTGCAAACACTACAAAACATTAAACAAATTTGAAGAAGATAATCATTTGTATCAATCATAGATACAATTTCTTTCTCAAGGAGAGCCTCTCCAGTTATTACATGAGTACTTTAATTGTTGTTGTTGGCTGGGGCTACAGGGTGTAAAACCCTGAGGTCACCAACACCCATGTTTCCCACTTTAGAATTCTATTTCAAGATTTGATACTGTTTAAATAATTACGAAAAAAATTTAAATAATTACTTATTTTAGAATTATTTAGTACATATAACAAACTTTCGGGTTTAAATCTTATTCAAAAGGCCATTCCTTTTTAAGAAAACCAAAACCATTTCCACGTTCTTCTGGTCATCATTCAGATACACTTGGTCCCACTCCCAATCTATTAGGTTCAAGGAATAGAAATGACATTCTTCAAATATGTGACTGACCGTAAGTACACTGTTGCAGTATTGACATTTTGGCGGTGGTTGCTTATTGATCAGATATGCATGAGTTCATATGACCTATTCTTAATCTGGCAATAGCTACCTCCTCCCTGCGATTGGAACAGTTTGATGTGATCCATGGTTTTTTTTAATAGTTTATAATTTGCTTGGTGGGCTTTCATTCCACAAGGCTTGCCAACTAGCTGATATATCATTTTTCATCGGAAGACTTATTTCTTGGAGTGCCAGAATGGCCGTGCCA
The DNA here is from genome assembly GCF_000696795.3 of Halyomorpha halys. Lineage (NCBI taxonomy): Eukaryota > Metazoa > Arthropoda > Insecta > Hemiptera > Pentatomidae > Halyomorpha > Halyomorpha halys. The sequence goes on along the minus strand of NW_027113191.1, from coordinate 278,682 downwards.
TGACGTGGAAGAGCAAGTGCTTGTTCAGCTGCAATGTTCGCCCCAGTTCATTTCCAGCGATCCACATGTGACCCGGCACCCATATAAAGAAAACAGTTTTTCCCAAGTTTTCGAGCATGTTGTTATAATTGTGAATTTTTATGATTGCCAGGTGTTTCGGTTAAATGATCATCATGGCTTTTAGTGAACTTAAAGTGCCGGCAATGATAACTATGTTAGTATACACCACTATCATGGAGAAGTGGAGTGCTGATTCTATTGCATGCAATTCAGCTGTATATACACTGCATAATTTATGAAGTCTTATTTTATGGGTTGAGTTATTTGTGATGAAAGAATTCTAGAATAAAAAATAACAATTACATAAAAATGTAATTGTGATTACATTGGTTTAGCTTGTAATTACAATATTCATCAACTAATTGTAATAATGCTTTGGCCAGTTATGCCTAGAAGCCATCATCTGAACCCATTTTGAGTTTCTTAGCAAGAGTCCATCTGTTTTTCCAGACCTATTCCGACCTCAAAGGCTTCAGATATTTCTCCTTGTATCAAGACTCAGCATTTAGGATCTTTCGTACACACTTTTGTCAGTCTTACCAACTTCCCAGGAATTTTTAACTAAGTCATGATCTTTTAAAGATAGTTTCTATCTATGGAATCATAGGCTGCTTTGAAATTGACAAACATAGTATAGTATCTGTATCTGTTTCAGGACAAACATCTGGTCTAGTGTGCTCTTTCCAATCCTTGACCCTACTTGGAGATCGTATATTATTAGATCTGGTCTAGTGAGATCTTTCCTCTCCTCAACCCTACTTGGTGGTTGTATATTATAAGATCTGGTAGAGCACGCTCTTTCCTCTCCTGTATTAACTTCTTGTAGTACCAAGATATCAACCTCTAGCCCATAATAATAATAATAAATATCATTTCTATTTAAATCTTTTGTTTAAAAATGTATCAAGAGTGTCTATTCTCTATTTATTGAATTTATCAAGAATTGGATACTGTATTCCTATATTTTTCAAAATAAACCACTTTATTATGGTCAATTCTAATACATCAAAAAAAAAAATTACCTTGAACAACACGACATACAAGCTCCTGCAGCTGGCGGGCATCAACGCTCGACACAACCAGATGAAGAAGATTGGCATGGCCGATTGCAATATTAGGAAATTCATTATAAATGGCAGGAGCTAACCAGCATAAGAGGTGAACATCGTCTTCTTGACATAACTATAAAAAAAAACAATAAATTATATTTAATATATTGGGTTGTAAAATAAGTTCATAGCGCTTTTCAATATTTCAATTTAATCCTATCTGTGTTAATAAAATCATGTTTACTTGGTCAATAATGTTTACATATTCTAAAACAGGATTAGTTGAGATGCTTTTATGCATCAGTTTCAACCGAGATTCCTTATCTATACATGGTATTTTGCTTGCTTAAAATGGAAAAGAAAAAAATTCATTTTCGTTTTTAATGATTTTTAATTTCTGAAAAGGAAAATCCGCTGCAAAGGCAGTTAACAAAAATTTGCAGTGTGTTAGGTGATGATACTTAAGAGAAAGCACCATCTGTAAGTGGTTTGCTCGGTTCAGAACCTGAAATTATGACTTGGATGACGCAAAGCGTTCAGGTCATCCTTCAACTGTTGATGATGACCAAATTCAAGCATTGGTCAAAGATAACCCTCACTCTACAACACAGGATATTGCAGAACTGTGCCCAGTTGGAACAATTAAAGGCAGAGGTTGAGTAAAACCATCCAGAATTGGCTAATCGCAAAGGCATATTTTCCCATTATTACAGGCCCGGCAGAAATTATTGGAGTTGGGCTGGGATGTGATCCCCCACCAACCCTATTCACCAGACCTTGCCCCAACAGATTTTCACTTATTTCGGGCTCTTCAAAACTCTCTTAACAGTAAACACTTTAATTCGCTCGAGGACTGCAAAACGCACATAGAGAAGTTCATTGCACAAAAATCTGAGAAGTTCAGGGAGGACGGAATTAAAAAATTACCTGAAAGATGGCAACATGTAATAGATCAAAATGGGTCATATATAATTGATTAAAAATATTTACAAGAATCTGAAGTTTTTATTGAAATCACCTGTAAAAAACGCTATCAACTTATTTTACAACCCAATGAAATATCAATGAAAAATTGATTTGAAATAGAAAAAAAAATCAAGGATTACCTTGAGATCTTCCAAAATACATTCTTCCAATTTCTTATCTAAATTATCACAGAATTCTCGGTAGGCATGCATTTTGTCACTTCTAAAAAAAAAAAGAAAAAAAAATCAAAAATATAATAAAGAAAACATGTACTTAAAACAAATAAAAATAAATTTTAGTTCAACAATAATTAGAATAGAACAACATTTCTTAAGTCAATTCCAGTAGAAAAAATTGAATATTGTAATAGGAGGCTATGAAATTGTTATGCTACTGTAAGCTATTACTTTCTTACTACATTAAACAAATTTTCCTGCTAGGATTGACCAATGTGGTTGTTACTCCCTACCACATCTGTGAAATTGCAAATAGCCACACCCAAAGGAGATAAATACACCAAGAAAGAATGATATTTACCATTATAGTTACATTACCTTCTTTGGTAGGCGATAACAATAAGAACACGAAGAAAACTGTACAGCCCAATGCACAAGTTATGCACCATAACGTATATTGCCCGTACAATGCAAGGAACCACAAGAAGAAAAGTGGAAAGAAGTACAGAAAAGATCGAAGAAGAAACCTCGCCTAAGCCACATGACTCTGACCACTCTAGTGGAAGTAGTAAGTGCCAGCTTTCCGTTTAGCATTGAAAAGAATTACGCGAATTCAACATCATAGACGAGGATACTCCAGTTGAATTTGAACCATTGCAAAGCTGCTCAGGATCTCCTTTACTAAACTGTAAGGAAACAGCACATCGCTATTCTCTGCGAACAAAACAAAAATCTGGATGGCAGCTCATGGGTATCCGATGTAAGTGGTAAAGCTGCTATTTCGGCTTGTGATTCTCGAGCTATTCAGGAAGTGAAAATTGCATCGTACTCCGGCTTTGTAAGGGTGAAGATCAATGATGTGTACATCTTTAGCTGTTACGCCCATCCCAGCATCACAATTGATAACTTTGCGATTTTGATGGATCGCATTGTCTTAGAGGCTAGTTGCCATAAAAGCCAGCTATCTAGCTGGTGATTTCATTGCATGAACAATGGAATAGGGAAGTAGGATAACGAATCAACATGGTGAAGTTCTCCTGGAAGCTTTTGCACAAATAAATGATATTATCCTTATGAATACAGGAACAAACCTGACGTTCACTAGAGCAGGAAAATCATCTATCATAGATTTGACGTTTGCCAGTGATCGCCTGCAATGGACCACTAATTGAAATGTTTGTGGATTTTATACATACAGTGATCACCAGGTTGTATTGATTACACTGGATATGCTAACTAAAAAGAAGAGTTGTTGATGGAGAACAATTGGCTGGAACACTTTTGATGACATTTCATTCACGATAATGTTAAAGGATAAATGTGAATTAAAAGGGTCAGCAGAGGAAAAGGCGCGTATACTGACCTCTTTTATATGTGGGGCTTGTGAAGCAGCTATAACCTGTTCAAAGCCTGGCAAACATCATTCCTCAGTGTACTGGTGGATGGATACAATTGCCGAACTTTGCTGGTGTTGCAATCAAGCAAGAAGACGTAACAAGGAAGCGAGACATCTTCTGGAGTTTTCTGTGCTTTAGGAAGAGTTCAAGAGAGCAAGGAGGAACCTTTAACGAGCTATTAAAGAAAGCAAATGGTGCTGGAGAGAACTCTGCAATGAGGTGAATGCAGACCCATGGGGTAGGCCTTATAAAATAGCACTTCATAAACTAAGTAAAGGCATGATGCAGCTCCCCACGAGACCGAATGCAGTGGACAATATTGTGAGAACACTATTCCCGGAATGGGTGAATACTATTGAATTGATATAAAATATATATATATAATGGATTTTCCACAAATCACGCAGGAAGAGATAGAAGACATCCTCTCATACCTACAACATAGCAGGGCACCAGGATTGGATGGAATTCCAAATGTGGCTCTCAAGAAACCGCCGGATCTTTTCATCGATCTCTTAAATTCCTGTATTCATGAAGGCTCAAAATTCCGAAACCTTGGAAGAGACAGAGCCATTTACTTATTTCAAAGGGTAAGGGAAGTCCCGTTAACCTATCTATCAATTTGTTTATTGGATACTATGGGTAAGACATTTGAGAAAATCCTTTCCCTCAGGCTACAAGAGTTCACAGAGGGTGTAACCTCTCAGAGGCTCAACACGGATTTCGTAAAGAGCGATCCACGATAGATGCTGTTGGATTGGTAGTAGAGATGGGCCGCACAGCAATTGCAGGAGCAAGGTGGACGAGAGGAGATGCTAAGTGTTATGCAGCGATCATCACTCTAGATATCAAGAATGCTTTTAACACTGCAAGATCTTTGCATGATCTGTATAATAGATGCCCTACGGATTATGGGGGTGTCCCATAGGGCTCCGTACTAGGGCCTCTTCTGTGGAACGTCATGTACGACGCAATTTCGCAGATGATGTTGCAGTTGTAGTGGCGGCGAAGTACTTAGAAAAAATAGCCCTCATCGCCAACGAGGCTGTTAGTGCGGTTCGAGACTGGCTGTCTTTGGTAAGCCTACAGCTTGCTGATCACAAAACTGAGGTTCTCCTTATGGTCACTAGCAGGAAGCAAACACAGTTCATCACTATCAAGGTGAATAGGCACAAACACAGTTCATCACTATCAAGGTGAATAGGCACAAACACAGTTCATCACTATCAAGG
>NW_027113191.1:271141-273527 GCF_000696795.3 Halyomorpha halys | reverse complement strand
ACACAGTTCATCACTATCAAGGTGAATAGGCACAAACACAGTTCATCACTATCAAGGTGAATAGGCACAAACACAGTTCATCACTATCAAGGTGAGTAGGCACACTTGCTTGAAATACCTAGGAGTCATAATTGATGCACATCTCTGGTTTAATGTTCATATAGAGTATATCAGCGCCAAATCTGCTAATATAGCATCCATTTTGTCATGCCTTATGCCAAACGTTGAAGATGAGTTGCCAGCTGGAAAAATGATTGGGTGGTATGTTATCCAGGTTTGGTTCTAGTAAAGCATTAAGTGGACCACCTATCAGGAAGTAGCTAGGAGTAAGTGGTTGACAATCTTCCAGATCAGTGGATGAAGGGTAGAGCCTTTGGTATTCCAGCCTCAAATAAACCTCCAAAGTGAGGAGTACGTGGTGGATTGAAATCCTAGTTTACACCCAAATGAGTGGCATGGCAGGTGAAATCTTCATTGCTCTTTTCAGAGTTCAACCAATCAGTCAGCTCTAGATAATAGTTAGCAGTACCAACTAAATTTGTGTCATAATCAGATAACTTCCTGGCTGGACAACTTCGCCTAGTTATAAATCTGTCCAAAACATTGATGAATGCTTTGGGTGATAGACCATGTGCCAACTTAAGATGGCTTGCCTTGGTTGAGAGGCAGATAAATAAGCACATGATTAGTGCCTTCTTGAAGTTTCACGTGATGAAAATGGTCCCGTAAAATCAACTGCAGCAATATGAAAGGAATTTTGAGGGTTCAACAATCAGTGATCTTTCAGTATAAAAGGAATTATTTTCATAAAACCTGGTTGGTGATAAATTACCCATCTAAGGGTTTGAAGTAGGTTTGGAGAGCCTCCTGCATGCTAGATATCATCTTTTTATCTTATGGCAAAGTTTACATAGGGAAATAATCCAAAATCTCCCTCTCAGCTTCTTTGGATAACAGCCTGAAGGGCAGTGCAACCAATGTGAAACGATGTCAAATGATAGTACCTTACCAGAAGAACAGTAAAGTGAGCCTCATGTGGTGGAAAAATTGAATGCCTTTGATCATAGTTGAGCTGAGTACCGTCGAATCTGTCACCCACCCTCAAAACTCCCAATTCCTCCAAGAAAATGCCAAAAGGCAGTAGCCGGTTAGACAGTCGAATGAGAAGAATCAGTAAAAAAGATGAACCTCGTAATCCTTTAAAGTGAGTAGCAGTGGTTTTATGGAAGCTATCAGACATGTCAAAGGTACAGCTCCACATAATTCTAGGCGAGGCACGGTGATAGGCTTCATCGGTGTAAGCTTAGTTTTGACCTTGACCAAACTAGCTCACTCGTTGGTGCACAGGTCTACAGTAGCACAATACCCACTCTCAGACTCGTCATAACACCCACAAAGCACCATTTATGTCTTATATCATCTAGGTAGCAATAGACATTAAGATCCTGTAATGATGGTAGATCCTGCACAAACCTTAACTATTTTAATTGAATATAAGCAAGTATCAGGTCATCCCATCCACAATACAGCTTCCAGATCTCCTGTAGAAGAATCAATTTTTCATAAAAGATAATCAATGCTAAAAATCCAAGTGGATCATAGAACCTGACTACTATAGATAGAATAGTCCATTTAGTCTGGTTTACACTCATGGTAGGCACATTCACAGTCATGTCACAGCTACATAACATGTCATTGATGAGTGCAGATGATGTGTCAGGATACTGTTCACCCTCATACTCAATAAACTGATAAATGACTTGCATGGCTTGGTATGGAGATGACTTCAAGCAATATGTGGTGGTTTTAAGTTCGTTGGTATCCATCAATGCATCAGGGCTGAACCTCTAAAGTATCTGTAGGTAGGCTCGATCCGAGGGACGAATCAATACCTGACGAAACATTTAGACCACATTTGTATTCCCCACATTAGTGGTGAATACAACTGGGTGCCTTCAAAATGGAACAATGATATCCACTATATCATTCTGGAGTAGTGACCCAGTGAGCAACTTATCATTTAATGAACCATTGGATATAATGACAGAAGCATCAGAAACTACTTGAATTACATCAGAGCCTCCTTTCAGAACATGGTCAGGTATTATATAATAGAATTTATTATTAAATGTTATAATAACAGATGCTGGTTTATTTTGACTATATTAAATTGACTTGGGCAAATAGGCAGTACTTTTTTATTTTAGTGCAAAGTGTAAACTAAAATTTAGAATGCCTTTTAATATGGCCGGATCGGCCAAAATGTTGGGACATGTAATGTTCTAATAAATAGGGTTGAAAATATATGGATAGTTTTTCTTAATATTAATACAACTACCAGTTTCGAACAAGTTAATATAAATTAAATTTTTAGAAGTTATTAAAT
>NW_027113191.1:266596-270993 GCF_000696795.3 Halyomorpha halys | reverse complement strand
ATATATATATATATACAAAAAGAATGAAAAATAATACAGACTGATTACCTAGATGATTTACTAGCCGTATCCGCTTCTTGTGCACAGGCACTTGCATGAATATAGTACAACAGAAGATAACCAAGCCGTGGTTGATGAACGTGCATCTCTGCCAAGAGTGTGAAGAGAGGACTCTGGCGATCATCATAGTCAGACGTTTCCGTCACGTTCCTCAGTAACACGAACAAAGGCTTACCTATACTATCTTCTAGAGTCCTAGGTAATAAAAAATAAATCAAATCAATTATTGCTTCGGTAACATCGTATTTGCATTGTAGAGCTACATAACATGAAACTAATCAAATAATTTTTCATTTGAATTTATAGTACTAATATTGAGCATAGGAGAACATGAAAATGTCTAAAAACTGAGGTTCTAAAAAATAAGTTTCTTTCCTGAAAAAGAAAAAGAAATTTCCAGTAATAAATAAAAAATTTGAATAAAGGAATGTATTTTCAACATTCATTATTCAACGTTTGGCTAAAGATATATAATTTTATTGTTTATTTGTTTTCAGAGAAAGCCCTTAAATTACAATCATTCCAAAAAACAAAATCATAGTAGGTCGAAGATTGTAGACAAGATCCTTGGTTTGTAAGAAAAAGTCAATTACATTGAAAACTACAGCTGGAGTTTATATACGAATTCATCACCAAAGGTAAACTAAATTTCATTTTGGCCTACCCAGCCTTCATAAAGAGGCTAATGTTAATTGGGGAAAAATCTGCTGGTTGAACAAATCATCTCCTTGCATAACCGTTGTTTAAGAAACAGTACTTCTTAACAAAGTACTGCACCCCTGACCCCTCATTTATTGTAGCGGTTCACATTATCATTACTATTATTAGCCTAATTCCATCTATTCTAAGTCACAGGTATTGTACATTCGTATATAGTTTGCCTATGGGTAAAGGAAGGGGAAGGGTGTACAGTGGCAAGCGTTCTTCTGCCAACCCCCAACTCTTCTGTCTTCTCTCCATTCTTCCTTCCTGAACATTGTAAAATGTAAATTGAAAAAAAAGAAAAGTGAAGGAAAATTTTAATACAAAAAACGAACGAGAAAAACATTTGTTGATAATAACGTTTTGTTGTAGACTGTTCCCAGTAGAAGGGGTTTATTATGGTGAGGAGAGGAGAGGAGGGGAGAAGAGGCTAGAGAGGGGGGTGCGTGAGCTCCCTCCTTATAGGCAAACTCATTTTAGACATACTGCACATACTGAGGATAGAATTTATCAAATAGTTTCATTGGGATCTAACAGATATGAGAAAGGTTCTCTGTCTCTCTCACCATCGAGCTAGCAGGTACCACCAGTACAGCACCTGTACCAGTAACTGCATTGATACGAAACTTTTTATTATTATTATTTTTTTTTTTTTTTTAGTTCTTAGAGAAAATAAAAACTCTTTTCAGGCAAACCATTTGTCAGAAGAATCAAATGGAACAAAACGCCTATCTGACGCTCTGAAGATTAAATTGCAGTATATAATTTTAAATTACAAGACAATATATTTCAGCTCTAGTTTACAGACTGTCTTCGAAAAGTTAAAGGAATTTCGCACACCAGTATTATGATGAAATATGAGTTGGGCGAGGAAGTGAGGAATGGATGATTTGCACCACCTAATATTGGTATATTGTATATATAATTCTAAAAATAATAAGAGGAATACTAACTCAGGTGATACAGTCTCCGGAAAGACCTTGCCTTCTATCTGCTCCTGAAGAAGTTGGCAAAGGCAGATGGCTAAGTGGGTAAGGACATCACCATCCAGATCTTCATCCTGCAGCACTATTTGCACTAGCTTGTCCATAGCCTCGCATCTAGATTATGAAAATAAATTGTAATATACTCTTTTATGATTAAATAGTTATTTTTTATATATAAATGATTTTTGGTATGTTTCATTTCAATATGTTTATTTGTAGAATTAAATTTAAAAGCAAGCTAACCAATTTTGTTCAGTAAAATATGCAGTCACAAAAGATTTTGTTCAAAGCCAAGATGGTGGCATGTGTCTTGCGAAAAGTTCGTATTGAGAAAATTTAAATATTTTAAAAACTTTATTTTAACTTTTCATCATAATTGAAATTACAATACATTTAAGAAAAAACTAAAAAAACCGTGCCCGTGGAGGCGACATATTTCCGTGACAACGTATACTCTATAATCCTCTTACCCCCACCACCTCACTCTTACTCATCCCCACCACTACCTTCTCCGTTACGGGACACTTTTGCCTGCATGACTCTCAGCATCTATAATCCTCTTACCCCCACTACTACACTACTAATTACCTCCCCCACAATCTACTTCCGTTACGGGACACTTTTTCTAACATGGCATCCCGCAAAATGATTTATAAGACGTTGTCACGTCAAAATATAAGTTAAGAATAAGTGTTAAAGAATAATGTTCATAAAGAAAATCACATGCAAAAACTCAAAACTGTTGTGCTACAATCGACGTTCACTTTGAATATTCAGAGAAAGTTCACTTAACCAAATCCATATCAAAGATCAGTTGTTGAAGTTCGATACCTAGACTCCAAATCCATTGACGTCCTAGTAACGCGTCAGGTCCGGCTGGCACGATGTGTAATTCGCCAGAATCTCTCTTCCGTTATAAGCGACCATGACGACAATTTTTTCCTTTGGGCTGGATGATGTTTCCCGAATATGATCGGAAAGCAATATTTGATGCTTGTAAAGGAATATTCAAATTCAGCTGTTGGAACTCAGGTTTGAATATTTAGTCCCAGAATTGACTTCAAACTTTTGAGGCTTGCCAATTAGTTGGACTCCAATTATGTATTTGTCACTTTCGGCCATTTCAAACAAGTCGACGATGAGAATGATCTTGTTGAGACCATAAGTGGACCATACGCCTCTTGAGATACAGGCATTGCCTCGAGAGTGTTGGTAGTGCTCGAATCAGTTTTCTTTCTTGATTCACAAATTAGAGTTGTGATGTATACCACAATTTACACAATGTCCAATTTTTGAACAAGACCTACATTTCAATTTGTCTTTATCCACTCTGCAGTCTTGTAATCATCTGTGATTGCTTCGCCCACATCTAATGCAGAGATTGTCTATGCCTAGAGCTCGATAGTCGGGACGATAATTTCTGTTTTGAGGTTATCTTGAATTTGTACGATTCCTCGAACTATTTCTAGAATGAATTTTTGAAAAACTGTTGATTTTAATTGTGTTGCTCATTTATTCATTAAAGTTAAGATGACTGGTATTTGGGCGCTGGTTAAGTTCTTTGCTTTTAATTTTAGCAGCTTCAAGAGCAACAGCTTTTTCTAAAATTGCATCAAATGTTGTAGCATTAGACTGTAAAATTTGCTCATGTAGCCAATTATCACATAAACCACGAATGAACTGGGCTCGTGAAAATCAGAAAAATTTCAGAAACAGATATAACCTATTTGCAGTTATCAGTTGTACATATTACGGACAGTTCGCATTCCGCTAAGTCTTGTTACAGTTTTGAAACAAATTCTGAAATTGTTTCACTATCTCTTTGAAAAATATTTAGAAAATAGTGCTGGGCTACTACCACACTTTTTTTTGGAATAAGCATTTTTTTAAATGCATCAATGAGTTCATTGTGTGAGAGATTCTTTACTGGTTTTTCTAGACCCAAAAATGCTGCCAATTTATTGTAATGCACAGATCCAATACTAACACATAGAAGCTGTGCAATCTGGGTTTTATTTTTAACAACTTTAATTGTATAATAATTCTTAAATCGTTCAAGATGACAGGAAAATTTTTCTTTATTAGAAAAAAGGTTTCAAATGGTGGAATGCTCGAAAAATTAACTTGGTGGAATACTAGAAAAATTAACTGAACCCGTACCTGTTGGTATGGGAGGCTGAAGTTTTGAAGCTATTTCATCAATAAAGCAATGATTGATGAAATAGCTTCAAAACTTGTGATTTTTGAATTGCAGCAAGAAGTAATTTAAATTACTCAGTATTCATTGTAAACAAAAATTGTAATTTTAAAAAAAAAAATTAAAGAAAGTTACTGAAAACTGAGATTTGAAAATTATAAAAAAAAAAAACCACTGGAAACTGAAATTTGAAAATAAAAACAGTCACTGGAAACTGAGCATTGAAAATTAATTTTAAAAAAAAAACACTTTCTGTTCACCTCGTCGCCAACTAAAATGATCTTGTTAATAACTGGAAAATTAATGATAACCATTAGAAATCATCACTTGTTTTATTACAATATTTATACTAACTGGATTAGGGAGGTAATCAGGTACTCAGTGTTGCCACACCTACTTAGCACCCTATGATCTCTATACTGTACCCTACTTAGCACCCTATGATCTCTATA
>NW_027113191.1:257534-266171 GCF_000696795.3 Halyomorpha halys | reverse complement strand
CCCTACTTAGCACCCTATGATCTCTATACTGTACCCTACTTAGCACCCTATGATCTCTTTACTGTACCCTACTTAGCACCATATGATCTCTATACTGAAGAAACCCTTAGCTGTTTCTAATTCATTAGCAGCACGTGGAGTAAATAAATTGATCCTTATTCTCTTCTAAAATATGATAAAGATCCCTGTACTGAATAATTCACTGGAAGTAATTATCAATCAAAATGCTGACGAGTCATCCCTTTTCCAAAATGCTAAATTCAATTCAATATGTCAATCACTTTAATCTTTATTTTCTTCTGTTTAATTTTTTATCTATTATCTACTATCTATTATTTTTGTTGATTTTAATAAAAAAATGTTCTCAGCAATGGTTGTAAGAAGAAATAAATAAGGTTTAAAAAAATATATTACAACATAGTGATCGATTATTTCATTCAATAAGGGTTATCAATTTTCATATTAGTTATAATACCAGTCTGCAGACAACATTTGAAAGTTTGCAGTATTTTATTTAGAATAGAATACTGAAAATTTATGTTTTGTGGAAAAAGAATTTTCAAAACCGATCAATTTACAATATGCCACAATCTCTTGAAGATCTTGACAACAAAAATAATAGAGGGGAATTATTCATGACCAACCTGTCCCGAGTCATTGGCAACACAAATTATTGGCAGTCTTAATTTATCTGTGAAACTTTTTTTTAAAATTGGAAGAGGGGAGTTATCTTAAAAAATTAGTTAAATCGAGCAACATTGAAAAACTGGCTAAAATTGGAAAATCTCCAGCCGAAATGTATCTTCATTGCCAGATGAGAATCCGATTAGATGCCATTTTCCCATACATGCCACTTCAAAGATATCTTCAAACTAGTGCAGGTCTTTCAAAGTGGGAGAGAGAACCCAAGTTCGATTGTATATAAACAATAGAAAAGTATGGCAATTTGGAGAAATACAAAGAAAATTGGGCACTCGTCATTACCAAGTTTTGCTGGATTCAGGAAGATCTATTAAAAGACACATCAATCAGCTGAGATCTACACTAGTTCCCAAACCTAAAAAGCAAATAACATTTGGTCCATGCCATTTGATATTCCAAGGAGTCTAGCTCCAAGGTTCAAGATTATTCCAAGAATTCCAGCTCGAGAGTCTAAGATTCCAGAAGCGATAATCCCGTCAGGACCTGATCCAGACATGGAAGCTAGTGATTTACCAGAACCAGAACAACACCCTCAACGAGTACGTCGCTACAAGGATTTTGTGATAAAATGAGGGATAAGGGGCAGAAGTCAGTGATTGGGTGAAGTCCTTAGTATGTAAAATGTCCAAAAATTCATTGTAGTCTTAAAATAAGTGGGGGAGAAACTGTACAGAGAAACACTGAGTACCTGATAACCTCCCTAATCCAGTTAGTGTAAATATTGTAATAAAACAAGTGATGTATTTATTCTAATGGTTATCATTAATTTTCCAGTTATTAACAAGATCATTTTAGTAGGGTATAGTATAGAGATCACAGGGTGCTAAGTAGGATTAGGTATAGAGATCATAGGGTACTAAGTCGTGTATAGTGTAAAGATCATAGGGTGCTAAGTAGGTTAAAGCATAGAGATCAGAGGGTGCTAAGTGGGGTACAGTATAGAGATCATTCATGACCTTTTCGAGGTGTCAAAGTCGACCGAATATAAAATTGTTCTTGTGATCGCTCTTGCATATTTAATTTATTTTGAAAACTGAAGAAAAGTAGTAAATAACTAAAAATAGTAAAACGAAAATTCTAACCTTGCTTCATTGTCAGTCTCCATATTAAGTCGCTCTACAGCAGTCTTGATATCTCCTTCCAAATTCTTTGTAAGCTCAAGGTTCTCTTCTTCTTTCACTTTCATCTTCTCGCTACTAGCTCCAGCATTCTTTTTTGACTTTGTCTTTGCTGAAAGTGAAAAAAAAAAAATTAACTTTAAGCATATCAAATAACTGTTTAATATTTATTGGTCATTTGTGCAAGTAGTCCAACAAAAAATAATAAACATATTGTTGCTCTATAAGAGTAACAACTATAATATGTTGTGAAATTGACTTAATTGTATTGGCACGTTCAAAAATGCATTTATTAGATATTTGTAAATCAACATAATTGTATTTTATTTTTTAAATTTATTTATTTATTGAAATTTACAACTGTATAAAAAAAATACAATAAGTAAATGTGATAAATGTTTCAAACACCTCGGAGGATTATCAGGGATTTTTAAGGATGAGAGATTAAGAACTAATGGGTTTGGGTGGGTAAGGATTTTGGAATGAAAGGAAGTATATCTATTTTGGGCCAAATCTGCAATGGATGGGATGGGGAGATCTTCACAGATGAGTTTATTTTTGATGTAATAAAGAGCACCAAGGATTTTTATTTTTAGAATATATTGGATTATAAGGAGGAATTTGACAGTCTGCTGCAGCCCCAAAGCTTAATTCCATAAGTCCAAATTGGTTTGATTATCATAATGTACAAGAGTTTTTTCTAATAAATGGGAAGTTAAGAGCATTTGCCAAGTAGGTGTTGTAGTAATCGGAATCTACAAGCAGTTTCTTGTTTTTTCAGTCTAGTATGGGGATTCCATGTGTCTCTTTTCTATATGGAGTCGTAAATAGCAAATCTGTTCAAAGAGCAAGAAAGTAGAGGTTTACAACAGAGAATAGAAGTGATTTGATGGGATTAAGATTTAATTTGTTTCCCCAGTTGTGACTCCATTCTTCAATGGATGTTATGTATGACCATAGAGTTTAGAATGCAATAGTAGACTCATTGTTTACAGACAGTAAACATTTGTCATCAGCACATGTTAGACAATTATCACAGCAAGAGCTTGTGACTGAATTCTGCCGTGTTGAATTTTTATGTTTAATTATTCTGATTTACAAACATTCAGTAAATGCATTTTTGAGCTGCCAACACAATAAAGTCAATTTCCTAAATTTTACAGTTTATCATTATTCTTACAGAGCAATGATATGGTAATAACTACAAATGGGTATACAATCAGTCAAATGATTCCTATACAAAGAAAGATCATAACATTTTAAATCTTATCATTAAATGATAAAATATAAGATGTAAATAAAAAATTTTTTTTATCCATAAATCAACTCTCATAAATAAATGAACGTAGTGAATGTAACTTACTTTCAGTAACTTTCTCCTTAATTTCCAATGGAGCAGGTTTTTCTAATTTTACTTTAGCTGAAAAAATAAAATAAAAAATTAATATAGGAAGATTATTAGTTGACAGTATGTGTTGATTGTAGAAGATGGTCTGGGTGATGGTCAAGAAAGGCATAATAATAGTCAAATAAATATATGTATATATATATATTGTAATATCCTCTTTTTTAATAAATAGTTGATATTTATAGATAAATGATTTTAATTACGTTTTTATTTTATGTATATTGTTTCAGTATTGTTTATTTGTTATTTTAAATCAAAAAGCCAAACTAATCAATTTTCATTGTCTATAATAAATTCGTGATTCAAAACAAGTACGTTGAATCAAGGCCATGTTGAGCAGATTCAAATATCATACAAACTATTTTTAAGTCTTCCCCTCATAATTGAAAATACAGTAAATTAAAGAAAAAAATTGAAATCAAGAAATAGTGCTAAAGAATAATATTCAGAAAGTAAATCATTTGAAAAAGTCCCTAACTGTTGTACAATAATGATGTTTACATGGAACATCAAGGCAGGTATTGGTTTTTGGATTCGTTCGTTGTTTGGGCGCGTAGGAGAAATGATGTTTCCAGGATGAGGAGGTCCTCATCAATTTCTGTCCAGCAAGAGTGGACAGTTTGAAAAAGGAAGACAACCAAGAAGAAAAATACTCTTGATTTTGCTGGCTTTGAGAGAAGACGTACGTTCGGCTAGAGGCGGAAAAGACTGGAAGCCATTGTTAGGGGTTGGAAATAGCATTATCGAAGAAGAGATCAACAATTATCAGGAGAAGCTGTGTAATTGGTTAGTCTTGTTTCGAAATAGAATTAATTGTATTAGTAAAATGTCTAGTAATTAAGTTAAAGTGTTATTAGTAATAAAGTGTCATCTGTTCTGATTGCCAGGAAACGCCCTGAGAAAAGTCTCTTATGTTATAAAATTATATTATCTGTTAAATATTAAAGTTTTTAATTTGAACCCAAGCTATCTCTTTTATATTTGAAATTAAGTTTAAAACGATTAAAATTCTTTTTTTTTTATTTTAAATAATTTTTGATTGTTACAATATATATATATATATTAGTTTTACTAGATTTTACAACTTCACTGGGTTTTATTGGTTAAATAGAAGACAACACTCTAAGCTGTTTCTAGACGAACCCTATGGAGGCCGAAGTGAAATATTGCTTCAGCTGGGCAGGAGTTCTCGTACAACGATCTGCACAGGCCCCTGCAGGCTTAGTAAATGTACACCTCTGCAGAATATGTAAAGCTGAGGATGAAACGGCATACCACATCATCTGTTGGTGCTGAGGTTAACACTGTGAATAGATCAATCCTTTAAGGATACTTAATTTCATAGAATCTGGACATTTCAAGCTTTAAATAGCTCATTATAATGTTGCAGTGTTGCTGGCTTTATAATGTTGATGGCACACAATGGGGTTTATAATGTTGATGGCACGCAATGGGCTTTATAATGTTGATGGCACACAATGGGCTTTTATAATGTTGATGGCACGCAATGGGCTTTATAATGTTGATGGCACACAATGGGCTCAATAGGCTGCAGTGCTTTCATTTTTCACCCCATTTTGAGGGGCTGAGTCATAAACAATAAGTCCGTCTTCGGTTTCATTTATGTTGAAGAAGATGGACTTCTTGCCTAGAACCCAGCCCTGCTAAGTTACTAATAAATAGTTTTCCCTACTATTTTTATGCCTTTCCTGACTGCCCATTGAAACCATCTTCCAACAAAAATGAATATACCTAACCTATTAATGCTTTTTCTGACTCCCCATCCAGACAAACTTCCTACAAAAATGAATATACCAAACCTATTCCATTTCAACTACTAATAATACCAAAAATAATTGAGCAATTCGGTTAATATTTGGATTCTTAAGCAATATCATTTTTTTCTCATCTGTAAGCTATAAAATACATTGATGTTAATACAGGCAGTCCCCATTTCAGAATTACATCTTTAGCCAATTTTAACCAGGACCTTGTTTTACATCAAAGGGGATTCGGAGTTATGTTGCTGCAAATGAAAAAAAAAATGGTGTAAGTAATGGTGTAAAGTGCATGACAGTTAATGTAATAATAAAATTTACTGTTATTTCAGTACAGTAGCACTATCAGTTCTAGCATGATAAGGTCAGTATCTGTCGCGGTAGTGAAGCTACTGCCACTTAATGCTCACTTATTAGTGATTTATTTCTTTATTGGAACTTATTTTAATCAACAAAAAAAATTACATTGTTTCCTTAACAAGGTTAAATTGGTCCCATAACAAGCTACTACAGGTACTTTTGGAGTTTTCACATACGAACTACTGATGCGTATCTGACTGCTCCAAAATAATAATGATACAACCGTCAAATTTTGTGAAATTAACTTTTTTGGGTTGACAGGCTTTAAAATGCATTAACTAGAAGTTTGCAAACACATTTTTGAGCCAACTAACACAAGTCAACCCCATAAAATTTACAATTGCGTCACTATATTTCCAGAGCAGCAATATAGTAAATATGAAGGATTTTAGTATTTATAACAGCAAAGAAATTTTTTTTTAAATATTAGGACAAATGAAGACTACAAGTGGAAGAATGGCTTAAATCGAATAATGATAATTCAAAATTCAAATAAACAATATTTCAACTTCATTGGTGTTTTCAAATTACAAGAAATTATTTGAACCTCATGTGAATGACCTCATTACAACACTAATTTAACCTGTACAAAAGTATTTTTGGACCCTCAAGCTACATTTTCATGCTCTGAGATGTATTTTTCTATTGCTATTTAAGGATTTAGATGCATTCCACACTACTTTGAAATTATTCTCTCAAAATTTCATCGCAAAAGAAGAATTTTAAGAACATATTTAGGACTTTGTTTTAGATAATTTAGTTTCCTGAAAAAATTGTTAAAGATGAGTTAGGCCCAACAATCAGATGTGAAAAGTCAGCACAACTAACATTTAAATAGATATTACTGAACTGGAACTAACATGATACAACCCAATTAATACGAAAATTCAATGCATTATAATACATACATTACATAATGAATATATTAGATATTTTTGAACTGGAACTACCACAATACAATCCAATTAATACACAACTTAATCGGATAAAACAAATATTTAATTATAAAATAATTAACTTATGACAAAAATGATAAATTATTAATCTGGAAATAATTGCTATAAAACATTGATTTTTCGCCTGAAAAGCTGAAACAGTATAAATATCTTAAGGCAAAATGATGAAGACTAAGTACATCTTAATACTAATCTTCAAAACAACCTTACCTCCAATGTTCCCTTTTTTTCAATTATAGCACTAAGCTAAAATTGTAGTTTAGTAAAGTATCAAATTCCAAATAAAAAAAAAAAAAGATCTAACTAACCTCTGCGACGTAAATCTGGAACAATAGTAGATATTTATAAATAACTCATTTAATGCTCAATTAATAACCATATAAAAAAACTGACACTTACAATATTTGGTCTTTTTGGAATTAAACATCAACATTTTTAAATAAGAAACAACTAACAAACTCTATAAAATTGTACTGTTACAAGATGAGTGTATTAAAATACTGCTCACAGCAGCAACAACCATGAAAAACAAAATGGCTTAGAAAACAATATCATGTTATGTGGTATTTGATAAAAAAATCATTTAATATTAGCTATCTTATTTTGTGGTACAAATGTAGCTATATAAATATTTTCCCAGTTCTGGTTGTTAACAATTTATTTTATTTTTTATTAAATGGGCATTACCTAACAAAAACGATAACAGTTTGGTCGATATAATCTTTATTATGAATATAAGCACTTCTTTGTTCCCCTGAATATAACAAATAATAACCTTAAATATATACATTTTCTTTTCTTTAAAAAAAAGTTGACTATTTTTCTATCCCTATGAACAAACCGGACTATAGGTATCTGTAACATCTCACTCCCTGACTTATTGACAATCCCTATATCGTTATATAGTTCAAATTATTAATGGAGGGTTTTATTTCTATTATAAGATGTACGATAATGTTGGGTTTAAAAAAAATTCAGACTCTGAAGTGGCATACAAATATTATTTATAATACCTAAAAAATAAATGAATAGTTTTTTCAAATAACTTGAATATTTAACATCTTATGAAAGATCATAGCCTTTCATTGAAAAGATAATGAAATTCTTTACAATATAAAACTAAAATCATCTTAATAAGACTAGTTAATACTCCTTAATAAAGATCCCTTAGCTACTCTCAATGGTAGAGATCTTGAACAACGAAGACATCAAAAGAACATCCTTGAAGATAAGAGTACTGTTCTTTTGGATTGCCGATGGATGAAATGTGTTGAAAAGAGAGAGAACCAATGCTTTGTTTAATTAGTGTTCGTTTGTTGAAAGATTGTTTACAGCCAGTGTTAGTTTGTTGAGAAAGAGTACAAAGAAACTTCAATCATCAAAAGAAGATTGTATAAATTGGTTAGTTTAGCTCGAAACATAATTAAGTATAGTTGTAAAAGTGCAATTAAAGTTAACCGTTCTGATTGCCTAGAAACCCACCCTGAGATTAATAGTCTATTTAATAGTCTATTTAATATTTTATCGTTTCATTTAAAAACTATATTTTAGATCTGAGAATAAGTTAAAACTTTTAAATTTTCCTTTTATTTATTTTAAATAATTTCTGATTATTACATAATTGTCGCCCAACAGGTATGACCTAATTCTTTACAAATTAGATTACAGCAATCAAGACACAGCTTTTAAAAAAGTTAAATAAGTTTAAATTAAAAAATTAAAAAATTTAAATAAGTTTGTTTTTATAACTTAAGTAGTAAAGGATGGAGGATATAGTACAAGTAACTGGGGTAGAGATCCTAAAGATATGATTCTATTAAATAGCCTCCGTGATAACAAATTAGTGGGAGCTAATTTTATTTTTAATTCAAATGTTGAAAATAATGATAATAAAACCATGCTTCAACAAATAATGATGGTATTGAGGGATGTAAAGGATCATTTTAACGAAACATTGGATAAAATAAATGAAAATTTAGAGGAACAAATTAAAACAACCAAGATAGAGTTATGTGAAAATTGCACAGTTGAAATAACGGTGTCAGAAAATAAAGTAGATGGAAAAGTTGAAGTAATTGAAACTGATTCAACAGTGTATTACTCTAAATTATAGGAAGAAAATATTGATAAAAAGGTTGAACATTTTGAATTTGAAATTACAGGGTTGGAAATAAAGTAGATTAAAAAAAAAAATTGAAGTAGTTAAAACTAATTTAACACTAAATAATTCGGAATTATTGGATGAAAATATTTATGAAAAGGTTAAACATTTTGAATTTGAAATAAATGAGAAATCAAAACAAAATGTAGGAAAC
>NW_027113191.1:254694-257412 GCF_000696795.3 Halyomorpha halys | reverse complement strand
ATAGTTGACCGTAAAACTTAAATATAAGAAGATGGTCAGGGTAGCGGTCAAAAAAAGAACAAATAGTTATAAACCTTTTTCATACAACAACACTGACCATTTTCTTATAATTAAAATAAAGTTGTTTAATGGAAACTATTTTAGTTTAGCAAATGTCTTAATTGTCCGAAAAAATGATTGAATGCACTGTGGAAGAAAATGAACCAAAAAATCTGTTAGTGGATTTAAAATCAAAACATAAATGTGATCTAGAACCTCTAAGTCGAGGGAATAATAATGTTAGATTTTACAGGGAAATAATCTGAGAAACAATAATAAATAAGGGAACTATTTATAAAATAAAATTTAAAAATTGTACACAAGATAATGAGTGTATGCCTGAATTAATTACTCCAATTAAATTTTACAATTCAGGGGAAGTAAAAAATAAATTCATTAGGGTTTTTAGTTTTAATAAGACATTTGTAGGCATTGACCCATATTATTTAAATTTAAATTTGAACTAAACACTAATTTTACTTAAAAATAAATTGAGTAATATTGAAAATAGAATATTTGATAAGGCCTTAAAGGTGTCCTTAAATGTTAAATCAATGTGGTATGGCACCTGGTTGGTGGTAACCTGCTGAAGGTGTTCTTGCGTTCCACAGCCATTTTTTGTTTTTATTTGAACAATCTTTTGAAATTAATAATGTTCAAAGTTTCTATTAAGTTCAAATAAGCATTTGATCAGTAGTCCACTAGAATCTTGGGTAGTATAAAGTTTCGCTTTGTTATCATAATTTGAATTTCTTTTTCTCTTTCTCGTATTAATCCAGGTTTAGTTTTGGTCTATTGTCTACCTGTGTATATTTTGGTCAAAGGAAGGTGCTTAAAGAGAGTCCTAAATAATTCATTATTCCATTTGCCAAAATTATTCTCAGAATATTTCCGAAACAAGTTCTTAATAAAATAAAAGATAAATAAAATAATCTATTATTGTGAAGATATATATTTCTCTCTTTATAATGCTTTACGTCTTTTAAAATATCTAAAAGGTTCACTAGGTGTGGGAGTTTATTTAAAATAACTTGTAAATGTTTTATTGGCTTTCATTTTTTTTTTTTTTTGTTAAGACTACAATTATTAGTAAATTTAGTTACTATAACAGTTGTGGCTAGTAACAGCTACTATTTTAATATTTCTTAATCAAATGTCTTTGTATATGCATTAGTATTAAAAAATTAATTATGGTTTAGAACATAAATTTTACGTTGTAAATACGTATCAAATTATAGTGAAATATGAATTGTTTTTTATCCAACTATATTTTTAATATTCTATGTATGGTATTAATATGTTAAGATGTTATTAAATAAGTATTTGGAAGCAAGGACTCGGGATGGAACAGAATTTCAATTGTAGTAGTCAAGGAAATAAAAAAATTGGTAATTATATATTGTTGTGTTAAATATGTTATAATATTGAATTGTAATTATTGCATGTGTATTTGTAAGCAGCTTTTAACTCAGAGGTGGTTTTTGACCAAATGTTTATTTAAATGATTGGAGTAAATTTATTCAGACTTAATAAAAAAAAGAAAAAAAATATTTTGAGTACAAAATAATTTTTTTTTACCTAGAGAGGAGGAGAAATGTAATATCCTCTTTTATGAGTAAATAGTTATATTTTTATATACAAATGGTTTTTAATATGTTTTTTTTTTATATATCGTTTCAGTATAGTTTATTTGCTGTATAGAATCAAAAAAGCAAGCTAACCAATTTCGTTCAGTCAAATATAGAGTGGAAAAGATCGTCATTCACAACAAAGAAGACAGTGGCACGTGCCCTACCAAAAGTCGGTTGAACCGTGGTCATGTTGAGCAGATTTAAATATTTTTAAAACTTTATTTAACTTCCCATCATAATTGTGGATTCATAATAATGGAAATCATAAAAAAAACAAAAAAAAAAAACAAACTCAAAACCATAGTGCTACAATCAATGTTGAGAATGAACACCTATGGAAGGGGAAGGATGAAAGCTTGGTTTTTGGAGGCACTTGATGTCTAGACGTGGGAGAAGTAGGACGTCTCCTGGATGCAGGAGGTCCTAAACATCTTATTTCTCTCTCAGTGAGACATCTTGAAAAAGGAGGCATCAAAAGAGTCATCCGAGAAGAATAAGATACTTCTTTGTTTGGATCGCTGAGAGTTTTGTTTGTGTGTTGAAAACTGTTAGCTAACCAAAGGCTTTGTTTAGTGAGTGTTTTGTTTGTCTGTTGAAAACTGTTAGAGAACCAAAGGCTTTGTTTAGTGAGTGGTTGTTTGCTGAAAAACTGAGTGTTTAAAGTCAATGTTTATTTGTTGAAATAGAAGATGTCAAAAAATCATTCATCAAAGAAGAGAATAAATTGGTTAGTGTTGTATAAAATAGAATTTAAGTATATTTGTAAAGGAAGTTAATAATTTAGTTGAATGTTCTGATGCCTAGAAAAACACCCAGAGATTAAGAGTCTAAAATGTAATAAAATTCTACTATCTATTTAATAGCTTTTCCTTTGAACCCAAGCTATACTTAAGATAATGAGAGTAAGTAAAAACTATCAAAATTTATTTTTACTTATTTCAAATAATTTTACAATTAATAGTCTATTTAATAGTCTATTTAATATTTTATCGTTTCATTTAAAAACTATATTTTAGATCTGAGAATAAGTTAAAACTTTTAAATTTTC
>NW_027113191.1:247365-254644 GCF_000696795.3 Halyomorpha halys | reverse complement strand
AGGTGGCGTACTGGTCAGCATCTGTTCCTCAGGTTAGAGGCGGCTGTTTCAAAACCTGGCAGGAGGTATAAAATGCGAAAATCAGAAATCACAAATGATGGAAGATAATGTTAATTGTGCTACGGTATATATAATTATACATAATAATAGGGCCTGGTGTAAATTGGCGAATGACAGCTTCAAATCAATGGGAGCTGCCAGCCTATGTATAAGTTTACAATTACCAATAACATATAATGTAACAATGTTATATATATACCGTTGTAGTACCGGGTTTGTTTTGACCGTATACCGATTTCATAACATGATAAAAATGAATGATAACCTTTTATTGGTTGAGGAGGAGAGTCGCATTCTTCATCGCTGAAAACTGCTTCTTGTTGGCTACCGTTATGATTCTCTAATTCTGGCGGGCCATCATCATCGTCACATCTCATGTCATCTATTCTACTTCCTATAATGTAAACAAATCAATTCTAAATTTAATAGACGCATATCAGATGAAAACAAGTGAGCTTAAATTAAGTAATACAAAGAAAAAAAACTTCATCATATGATAAAAATCTTAATATGATGATGGTAATCTCAATTCTTAATTCAAAGTAGCATTTATAACAATTATTCTGTTTTGATTCCATATCGCTGCCCCGGTAGTATGGTGAAACAACTGCACACTTTCATTTATAAATGACAACAGAAAAAAGTGTCATTATTCTGCAGGAGGTGAAGGATTATTTCAAAGATTTCCCCTCCCATGGCAAAATTAAGTACATGGGATTCCCAAAGATTTAATAAATGCATTTTTTAGCCCACTATGACAATTTAAATTTAATTCCACAAAATTTTAGTTTCGTTATCACACTTCGAGAACAGCGATATCTCAACTCTCAATTTAAACATAAAATTTTCCTAGAATATAAATGCTATCTCTAACCCCATTTTGAAAACACTTTTCTAATGCATTTCCTCTCCAGACGATTCGTCTTCATTTATTATTAATATGAATAGAATTTAGTTTCCCATAAGAAAAGTTGAAATGAAAACAAGCTTTGAAGAGATCTGAAAGCTCTGAGTTTAACTGATCTCAAATTTTCCTAGGCCAAAGACAATTTTGGAATAAAACCTCAACCTATATTTGGCCAAATACGGAATACGAAAACTAGTGATACTAAACTTATAGATGATATTATACTTACAAGTATTACAATTATTGAGTTTAGTCAATAGTTTAATAAATAATATAATAATATCTCTCTCTACTTTGTCCAAATATTTATGATCTGATGGTAAATCAATGTTGTCTGGTATTTGTTTAAGATGTAAAATAAAAATATTTAATCATTTAACAAAACATATTTTTTTTTACTAATGCAAAAATATGAATACCTCAGGGCTGGCCCAACTTAGCGCGTAACATTAAAAAATAACTTTCATTTGACAATTACTCCTATCTTCTTCTGCTCACGTTTTCAATTTTTTTTTCTCTTTAAAAATATATTAAATATTTTTATAGCACATTTTAAACAATACTAGTTTATCCCTATGAGTTCTCATATTGGCAATGTTTCTTTCTTTCCTTTAATTCATTCCAACTATAAGCGATATTATGCTCATTTGAATAAACATAATTATATTATGAAGAAAGTATATTTATAAAACACACAATGGGTAAAGTGTATACTTTATAATGGCTATCTTTGAGTCACAGCTCAAGTAAACAAATAATTACGTTGGCCTACTGGAAAATATCACTTCAGTTTAACTGTTAAGATTTAGCTATCTATAAACTCATATTAACCCCGAACAATTTAGGTTACAATACCTGCTGAGACCTCATAGTTCGGCAGAACATGAATGGACTAGGGAGGCTAAAAATTTTCAATAGAAATTCTGTATTGATGTTTGCGTCATAATCTTAAAACCCTAATTAATTAGAACCACCATGATCCGCTTATTAAACTTCCTATAAGACTTTAAGAATACCAATCCTTTTACCAGCTCTCAGAACCAATGGACTTTGAGGAATGAGGGATAAAAAAAAAAAAAAGAGATGTTCCAAAGCTCTGAAAGAGATAAATCGGTGAATAAAGATGCTAAAAATTGGGTTTTAGAGATTTTGAAGCATACATCAATACTCTAGTACATTCCTATGGAACATAAGTCAGGCACTGTGTTTCCCATAGCTTCTACAGCACCATAAGATACTTATAGGTTTAGCTGAATTTTATTTTTGATAGCTCAAATTATTCGACTAAATAGCATGAATGGTTCAGCTGAATTTTATTTTGATAGCTCAAATTATTCGACTAAATAGCATGAATGGTTCAGCTGAATTTTATTTTGATAGCTCAAATTATTCGACTAAATAGCATGAATGGTTCAGCTGAATTTTATTTTGATAGCTCAAATTATTCGACTAAATAGCATGTTTCTGTCTGTTTCTGAATAAGAAATGTTTTTTTGAACCAACAGCTCAGCAGATTTCAGATTTTCATGCCTCAAATTATTCAGACTATAAAACATCCTTTCATGTACGGCCTATCTATGAGGCCTCAGCGTGCACAATTCAGAGTTAATAAAAGCTTACAGCTGATAGCTGAATATTAATTGTGAAACTGATTTTAATTATTGTGAATACTTCATATATACAATTCAATGGCTGATGAAACAATCTTTTAACATCCATAAGAATGATAGCGAATTCTCAGTGGAGTATGATAAGATATGATGATTATTAATATACTTCCTGAGACCATGACTACCACATAATATAATTCTAGCATCATGTGATGAATTATATTTTGTGCTACTAACCTTCAACAGGCGGAGGAAAGCAGAAATCCGGAAAGGTATCATTAATCATCATCTTAAGTTCCCGGTCCAACTTGGGGCTATCGAACAAGGGATAGAGAGCTGGAAGCACCCTTTTTTCCAGAATTTGCCTTAATGATGTGTAGATACCATTCTTGACTCGATCAGACATAGGCGGATAAAAGTTAGGGATTATCTAAAAAAAAAATAAATATTGTTATTAAAAAGTTTTATGCACACACACACACACACCCTCTCATACGAAGTGGCTTGCGTGGTGGCCAGGATGCCACCAATTGAGCTGATCACTGATGAGAGGAGCCGCTCTAATAATAGTATTGACTATATTCCCAGAGACGTATTAAGAAAAGAGACTCTAAGAAAATGGCAACGTCGCTGAAATATGGCATTCAGTGGAAGGTGGACGCACAGGCCCAACATCAAGGCCTGGGTGAATAGGAACAATGGGGAAACTATTATATCACCCAGTTTATCACAGGGCATGGTTGCTTCCAAGCCTACCAGTATAAGTTTAAGCTCGATGAGACTGGAGAATGTCCATTGTGCCTAGGAATGGAAGAGAGTACAGAACATGTTTTCTTCTTCTGTCACCGCTTTCATGAAGAAAGAAAAGAGCTCCAGTGCGTTTGCGGATCAGACCCGACAGCAGATAATATCGTCAATAATATGCTGCTTAACCAAGATTATTGGATGGCAGGCCAAGGATTTGCTGCACAGGAGATGCAGAAGTTAAGAAATGAGGAGAAAGATAGGCGAACCAGGAGATAGCCTAAAACGAGGAGGCGGCACTCAGCCACTCACCCCCATAATGTAATCCGTAACGGCGGTCCCATGGAGGGTG
Organism: Halyomorpha halys; assembly: GCF_000696795.3. Classification (NCBI taxonomy): domain Eukaryota; kingdom Metazoa; phylum Arthropoda; class Insecta; order Hemiptera; family Pentatomidae; genus Halyomorpha; species Halyomorpha halys. The sequence continues at coordinate 250,971 of NW_027113191.1, read as the reverse complement.
AGAAACAGGTGTAGGGCGGTGGTTTTAGTGGGTAAAAATCCCACAGATGGATAGGTACGGGCCTATCTGTGTACTTGAAGATTTTCACCGACCCTCGTAAAAAAAACACCTGTGTTGTGGAGTAGCTAGTCTCCCATAGGGCACCTCCCCAGATATGGCGGAAAACGGGGAAATAAAACACCCGGGGTGGACCAAAACTAGATTCAGATCTAGGCCCGACGGTTTCAAGAATAGGTGGCGTACTGGTCAGCATCTGTTCCTCAGGTTAGAGGCGGCTGTTTCAAAACCTGGCAGGAGGTATAAAATGCGAAAATCAGAAATCACAAATGATGGAAGATAATGTTAATTGTGCTACGGTGCAGGGGCACGGAACCCCAGTACCGGTGCCGTTAGGGAATGCGAAAGCGGGTTCCCCAGCATCGTCATCATACGACCGCAGTGCTCCAATGATGGGAGACTTGGCCATTGTAGCTAATGCCACAAGACTAACTACTACAGAAGTTATGCATAATCTAGGGAGCAAAATTAAACAGCTTCTCTCCTTCATACTCACCAAGAACAAGGTCCATGGTAAGATAAGAGGTTACGCATGGAAATACAACTATACTTTGAAAAGTTGGAAACAGCTGCCATTCCTATTGAAACTGCAGATGGCAACACCTAAACGAAGGAGGCCAGTCCACCGAGGAAGAATGCTGTTAAGTCAGAGGGGACAGTAACCACACCTTCTTTGGGGCGACAAACGGAAAAACAAGAAGAAAACCGCAAAACCTAATGCATAAGTTGCGCATCATAATGTAGATCGCCCACAGAGATCTAATGCAGCTCAAGATGGAGAACAACAGGAGCTATGGTAAGAGATGTGGAAAAGATCGAGGAAGAAACCTCGCCCTAAGCCACCGAGGCCTGATGCAGTAATTATAAAAATACTGGAGAGCCAGTCCTACTCAGATGTCCTGAGAAAGGTGACAGAAGATCCTGTGATGGTGGAGATGGCCACTTCAATCACAAAGGTCCGGAAGATTAGTAAAGGTGACCTCTTACTCCAACTGGACCGGAAGAAAGAGAAATCTCTTGCTGCACTAAAAAGCTCAATGGAGGGTGTGCTTGGCGAAGGAGCAGAAGTGCAGATTTAGAGTGAAAAACTCAGAATTTATAAAGTGTTTCCATTGCTGGGAATATGGACACATAGCTCGGAACTGTGTTGGAAAGGATAGGACCTCCCTATGTTGAAACTCTGGTAAAGCTGGACACAAAGCTATTGACTGTGACCAGAAACCGCAATGCGCATTATGTGCGGAAAGTGGAGATGCTGACCACCCCAGTGGAAGTAGAAAGTGTCCAGCTTTCTATTTAGCATTGAAAACCATGACGCGAATCCAACATCGTAGATGAGGATATTCCAGTTGAATTTGAACCATTGCGAAGCTGTTCAGGATCTCCTTTACTAAACGGTATGGGAACAGCACATTGACGTCGCTATTGTCTGCGAACAATATAAAAATCTGGATGGCAACTCGTGGGTATCCGATGTCAGTGGTAAAGCTACTATTTGGGGCTGTAATTCCGAAGCTATTCAGGAAGTGAATACTACATCACACTCTGGCTTTGTAAGGGCGAAGATCAACCGCCGATGTGTACATCTTTACCTGCTAAGCCTATAGCAGCATCACAAAAGAAGAATTTGCGAATTTGTTGGATTGAATTGTCTTAGAGGCTAGTTGCCATGAGCCAAGAGTAAGGGAAGACTGGAAGACCCATCAACCTATCGTCCAATTTGCTTATTGGATACTATGGGTAAGGCATTCGAGAAAATCCTTTCCCTCAGGCTACAAGAGTTCACAGAGGGAGTTAATGGCTTCTCGCGGGCTCAATTCGGATTTTGTAAAGAGCGATCCACGATAGATGCTGTTGGATTGGTAGTAGAGATGGCCCGTACAGCAATTGCAGGAGCAAGGTGGAGGAGAGGTGCTAAGTGTTATGCAGCAATCATCACTCTAGATGTTAAGAATGCTTTTAACACTACAAGATGGACCTGTATAATAGATGCCCTGTGGACTATGGCGATCCTAGCCTATCTTATGAGAGTTCTCACAGACTACTTCAAAGATAGAGTTCTGTTTTATTTTTCAGACACTGGCCAGAGGAGTTACAAGGTGACTGGTGGTGTCCCACAGGGCTCGGTATTAGGGCCTCTTCTGTGGAACGTTATGTACGACACAATCTTCAAATTGACAATGCCGTAGGGAGCCACAGTTGTGGGATTTGCAGATGAAGTTGCAGTTGTAGTAGTGGCAAAGCACTTGGAGGAAGTTACTCTCATCGCAAACCAGGCTGTTCCTACGATCCGAGGTTGGCTGTCTTCGGTAGGCCTACAACTTAAATGGAAAATAACCATCGACCAGTGGCAGCAACATTGGGAGGCTGCAGATTCCAGAAAGTGGACTCGTAGGTTAATACCCAATGTGGGCACATGGTATGGCCGCCAGCATGGTGAGGTGGATTTTTACGTAACCCAATTGTTGACCGAACATGGATGCTTTAGAGCCTACCAGTACCGCTTCAAACTGGACAACACCACAGAATGCCCTGGATGTCAGACTGTCGAGGAAACCACGGAGCACGTGTTTTTTACTTGCATTCGCTTTGTGGCAGAAAGAAGTGTATTGGAGAGAGTGTGTGGAGGACGCATCACACCAGAAAACGTGGGTAGTTATATGCTACTCTCAGACCAGCATTGGAACGCAGTGAAGAGATTCACCACAGTCTTCCTCAAGAGGTTGAGAGAGGAAGAGAGGGCTAGAAGACGTTACTAGCATGGAAATGTGAAAACCATGCAAAGAAAGCGAGGCGGCTCTCGGCCATTTCCCTCCATGCCTAAGTTATGCCTAGCGGTGGTCCCGTGGAAAGGAATGAACAGGTGTATGGCGGTGGTTTCAGTGAGTAAAAATCCCACACACGGGAAGGGCCTATCCGCGTCTTTTGAAGATTTCCACCGACCCTAGTAAAACACACATATATAATAAAAAAAAACACTTATATTAAATATTTAGCATGTAGGAGAGGTAAGTGTTATCTAGAGCAACCTTAAAAAAAGTTTTACCCATGAAAATTTGTTTTTATAAGTTGTAATATATATGTACATATATAAATATTTGCATCCTAGAACGTGTTCCTTAAAATAAAAATATAAAAACCTTAATTTTGGACATTTTCGATCATAACTCTGTCCCTGCTCAACTGATCTCTTGCAGTATTAGTTGCGGAATTAAATTTTCTACAAAAAACACTGTATTGGACATTCCTAGAATGCGTTCCTTAGATAAAAAATAAAAAACCTCCATTTTGGACATTTTCGATGATAACTCCCTCCCTGCTTATCTAATCTTATTCATTCTTGTAATATAGTTGCGGAATTAAATTTTCTACAAAAAACACTGCATTGGACATTCCTAGAATGCGTTCCTTAAGAAAAAAAAAGAAAAAACCTTAATTTTGGACACCATCGATCATAACTCGGTTCCTGCTTATCCGATCTTATTTATTCTTGTAGCATTAGTAGCGGAATTGAATTTTCAACATATTTAATATAAACACACACACACA
>NW_027113191.1:222678-247285 GCF_000696795.3 Halyomorpha halys | reverse complement strand
ATATTAAATACAAGATATATCTGGTTGGCTTTTCATAGTTATAATAACAATTTGATTTTTTTTTTAAATTGATTATGAGAGTCTAGTCTCTTGTAGAAGACACTCCTGACTATTTACAACACAATAACTATAGAACAATTGAGAATAAAAACGATAGATTATAAAAAATAAATAAAAATTATTCTTATGAAGAGAAAGAGAGAAAAAAAAAAGACATTTACGGATTTCATCAAATAAATAACTGACTCCTAACAAAAAAATAATGAAACTAATGACAATAATAGAAAGAGATAAAGATAGAAATTATAACAGACTGTTCTGTAATAGACTGGGCTTCGGCCTTCGAGAAGAGGTTACATTTCCCAAGCTATAAGTCACTGTTCCTATCACTGTGAGTGGAAATTAAGAAACTTTTTTTTTTTTGGAAGATTACAAGATTACAAAACAAGTTTCTCGGAAAATCTGCTAGGAGCTCCTCTGCATATAACATATAACATGGACTTTAAATTAGGCTGCTCACAATCCTATACTTACCACATTATAACACTTACCATGTTAAAACTGTTTGTATATAAGACAACATGACTAATCCCACCCCTATTAATTCTTAATAAATAGACTATAAAGATGATGTAAATTAATTAGACCAGAGAGACTGTATTCTGACTTCATCATTCAACACAGCTTTTCATTTATCTAATGTTTTTGTTAATCAATCATAATTATAAGTCCCATTTATATAAATATTGCCCACGGTACAGTCATAACGCAAAGTATAAATTAGAACCTAATGTACAATTACATTAATTGTACCTTGGGTCATTTATTATTTATATAAATTTTTTTTTTGTCATAATCTGAAGCTAAAATATTTTAAGAATTAACTAAATATCTCTAAACTATGACTATTAACGCACTATTTTGAACTTTTTAAATTTTTTTATTTCAGAAGCTTAAAATTGACCCCGAGTACACTGATCTCCCAACATATTTATAAGGATAGAATTTTTAACCAAATAACTATTAATAATAATAATTACAGCTACTCACATGAATATCGCCAGGTTAATGATAAGTGTTCAAGTTATTTTGAAGAAAATAGCACTTGATCACTTTTACTATTAACCCAACGATATAAGAAAAACAAATTATATTAGCCAAAAAATCAAAATTAATAAAAAAAATTAAGCTCCCTTACCCTGCAGAGAAAATCCAAAAGAGTAGCGGTGACAACAGGATGAGACCTCATTGAATGATGCATTACAAGAATGGCAGGTTCTAAAATATTTTATTATAAGTTAGAAAACTAAAAAAAAATCTAATTAATATCTGATTAGTAAATATATATCAAGACTATGAGAGAAAAATACCAGAAGTTACATTTATTTTTTTAAATTAATTTATGGTTGGGGAAAAATAGATGAAAGAAAGTACTTGTAATATTGTTATCAGATCAAACATTCAAAAAAACAAATGGTTCAATACCTGGTAATATGGGTTTGGGAAATATCCTACGAGGGAATCCATCCATAGAAGAGAAAAATGGGTTCAAGAAATATCCTAAGAGGGAATCCATCCATAGAAGATAAAAAGGGTTTGGGAAATATCCTAAGAGGAAATCCACCCATAGAAGAGAAAAACAACTTGAATCCACAACTTTAGTTATGAAATAAAAATTAATAATACATCTCTGATAACTCAATAATTTAGAAACAAAAACAGAATTTTTTTTTAAGGTCAAGTTATACCATCAACTGGGCAAAAAGGCATTAAATATTGACCGCCAAGCTATAACATCAATAGTGAACCGAGTTGGACAAAAAGGCATTAAATATTGACAGCTAAGCTATACCATCAATAGTGAACAGAATTGGGCAAAAAGACATTACAAATTGATGGCCAAGCTATACCATCAATAGTGAACAGAGTTGGGCAAAAAGACATTGCAAATTGATGGCTAAAGCTACACTCAGTGTCAAAATGTTTTTATACACCTATTGAAATTAAAAAAAACTTTTCAAGTTTTCTTTATTTTTGAAAGCAATTTAAATTATAAATTATTATATTGAATGGGGACAGTCTTCTCAAACCTTCAGGATTATTTAAATCCAATATCAGTAAATATTGACATTTTATATGCGTTCAAATGATAGTTGTTGTTTCCTATTTTCTTAATCATCTAGAGTTGAAATCGTTAAAATACCATTTCTACTTCAGTGCAGTGTTGAATTTGTTTTGAATAGACCTAAAAAAAATGTGAGTAATGGGAAAAAATAAGTATTTCTCCGAAGAAGAGTGTCATTTGATTTCTTCACTCCACAAGGACGGGATGAATTGTAGGGAAATAGCCTGCCGAATCAAGCAAAGTTTTTCATCGGTCACGAAGTTTATTCAGCATAGGGTGATATATGGAATCCACCGTTCTACTGGGAGGCCCCCTACTTCAAAACACTATGAGAGAAACAGAATATTCTTCAAATCGCATCCAACTCTTGTATAAAGAGGCAGGGACTAGAAGCGCTACCGGATGTGCTCCGAGAGAGTATCGGCGAGACTCCAAACTTATGGAAGAAAATACAGCGGGAGGACTCAATACAGAAGTGGAATGGACGGTGAGTAGCAAGCCAGAAGGGCGCTACTTTGAGAAAATTCTTCCCTACCTTCCTTTCTAGACTGAAGGCTAAATGGGTCATCCCAGACTATTGGGTCTCACAGATCCTAACAGGACACAGGGGGTTTTGGGGAAATCTGCAGAGCCTTGGAAAGAACATCGATCCTCGGTGCCCCACGTGCGGAGTTCCTGAAACAGCAGAACACGTAATAGTGGATTGCTCCGCCATGGAAGGACACCGAGCCAGGTTGTTGAGAAAGAACGGGATTTTCGCCCTCGCCAAGTCGGATTTTCCCTGGTTGATGAAAGAAGAGCATTATCCCTTCTTCAGGGAGTTCATTTACGGATGGAAGGAGGTGGTGGGCCCAACACATTTCACAATGGAAAGGACTTGACCGCCCAACATCGGCGAATCACCAGAAGAAGATGAAGCTGACTGAGACCAGGAGGGCTGGACCAACCTGGTAACTGCAGGAGGCACCCAGACGGATGCGCACCAGAAGGGCCTACCGAACGGATGAAGATCTTTGGGAGCAGTGGCATGCGCAATCCCAGCACGCACTACCCCACTGTTCCCGCACCTTGTACTCCAGAAATGGTAGGGAAGGGGAATAAAAAAAAAAAAAAAATCCAACTCTTGTAAAACAGCAAGAGCAATTATTGAGGAAGCTGAAGTTCAAACAAAACTAAGGAATGTCCAAAGATTATTAAAAAAGTCAAAATACAATAGATAGAAAAAAATTGAAAAGAAAGCCAGTTTTGAGTACCCATCTCAAATCAGCCCGGATGGCCTTTGCCCGTAATGTGATGTCATGGACTGAGGAATGGAAGAAAGACATCTTTGGTGATGAAAAAAAATTCAATCTAGATAGGCCAGATAGATTTTCATATTATTTTCGTGACTTAAGAAAAGAAGAAAAAATTTTATCAACGCGTCAAATGTGAGGAGGAAAAGTTATGGTTTGGGCATCAATTGGTTACAAAAAGAAAGGAAATTTGGTATTTGTTTAATCAACAGTAAACTCAGCTGAATATAAAAATTTGTTAGAGGAACAAAAGTTGATTTTTAATGACATTTCTCAAGGCACACCAGTGATAACACCCCAATACATTCAGCAAAAATTATTAAAAACTGGTTTGCTCGCAACGATATTGCCAAATTAGACTGGCCTGCTGTCTCTCCCGACCTGAACATTATCGAAAATGTTTGGGAAACTCTTTCAAGAAGGGTGTACTCAAAGTCAAGACAGTTTATAATAATCTAGGATTTGAAATCTGCAATTATAGCTTCATGGGAACAATCACCACAAGAAACAATCAAAAAATATTACGATTCATTACTAAACAGAATTTCTGAATTAATAAATGGTGGTGGAAAGGCCATGAAGTATTAAGATGAGTTTTATTTATTTTTACCAAGGAGTGTGTCTTAACATTTTGACGGGCCTTAACTTTAATTTGAAAAACAAGAAAATGTATATATTTTTGGCTTGAGAACCAAAATACAAGCAGGCTGCTAACTTCAGATGAGTGATAGATTATTTTAATACTATTTTATGAATAATTTGAGAAGAGGGGAGGGTAGGGATAACAATTTTTGAAGTGTGCCTAGCATTTTGACACTGAGCGTACATATATAATTGCCAACATAGTTGGCCAAAAAACAATTACAATCACTCTGATTAGGAATTGCAAAAATGCAATTAATTTACAAATAATTGTAATTGTAATCACGATTATTTGATCAGCTACTGTAATCCCTTACAATTACCTTAGCAATAACATTCTTATACAGTTGTTATTTTTTCCTTCAATTCCAAGCGATTGCAAATACTTTACAACAAAATGGTAAAAATCTATTTAATAATAGATCCAGAATATGAAAATGATAATCAGTATTGCTGTTTTGTATAATATTAATGCAGTATTACATATTATCATTTAAACATATGAGTTAAATTACATGGAATTGTTATTGCAATTACTAACAGTAAAGAAGTAATTAAGAATGCCAATTACAATTACAGAAATTTGATAGGTTAGTTGAAATTACTTCAGACAACCCTAGTGGTTGTACTTGTGTCTTACAATTACAACAGTGCTTGTTGTCAAATCAGTTGCGAAAATCACTGTTTTTTTAAGTTTTGGACCATTTAATTAATATCTTACCTTATTGTGATAGTCCAACTCAAACATCTAATATACATTTCAATTTTATTTTCTTTTATTTTAATTTGAGGCACTTAGAAAGAATTTTAGAAAATTTGTATTTTTAAAGGCAAAGTGATGGTATGTGGCCTCAGGATTAAGGTAAAATACTTCAAAATTGTGGAAATTTTCATTTTCCTTGTTATTATGTTTTATGATTAAGTGCCTAAATTATTTATCAGAGGCAATTAAGTTTATAATTAATTCTCATATTATTGAATGTGGAAATTAAAAGAGATGAATAATCACAATAAAAAAAGTAAAAACTTTACTCGTACCTAAGAGTAAACAATTACCTATATTCATTATATTATCTTTCTCTGGGTCGTAAAATAACCAGTCGTAGAATAGAGCTAGCTTGGCATTGGTAGTCGCAATAGTCGAAGTACAAGTTGTGAGCAGCCACCCTATTACTGCCCATCGAGGAATGATGTCAGAACAAAGTAGCTCATTAGTCGGATGAATTACCCCAACGATAAACCTAATGAGATCACATCTCAAAGACTGCGCTTCAGGAGTACCTAAATACTGTATAACAAAACAAAACTATAATCCTTATATCTAAAAAATAAGTACCATAAAGAGGGGTGACAATGGTACAGTTCACAGGGGTGACCATGTGTGAGATGTTCCTGGGGTAGGCTCCACATTTCTTTATTGTTCCTGGGGTACGACCCACATTGTGTTTCTGAGTTAAGACCCCCTTTTTCAAACATCAAACAGGAAAATATGTTTTATGTACCCTATTATTGTTTTCTTTAATGGTTCAGACAATTCATTTTGCAAAATGTATTAAAAAAGTGCTTTCTGAACCTATAAATCCGAATAACATTTTCTTCAATTAGGGTACATTATTGAAGAAAAGATTTTTTTATACATCCTGAAACCTTCTAGAACCTCTAAGGAGTGAAAAGAACAGGTGACAATCTTACAACAGCATTTATATCCATGGAATCCAAGAGAAAAAAGGGTGTACCAAAGTAACTCAAATTGCATGGTGAAATTAGTACAAAAAATTGGTATATCTGGCTTAATATTTGAAGAACATTTTTTTTTTTTCAGTGGTGGAAGTGAAGCCTCCTAGTTCAAAATTAGTTATTGCAAAAGTGCAAACACATATTAGAGTTAGCAAAATAAGAAACATAAAAACTTGTACCAGTCACCCCACTTTACGGAATTTAATTTTAAGAAACTATTCATATTTTAAGAAATTACAAATTCTATATTTTAATAAGCCAAAAGATAACAAATATATATGTATATATAGTTGACCGTAAAAATTGATATATAGGAAGATGGTCAGGGTTGCGGTCAATAGTGAAACAAAAATAGTTTACAACTATTTATTTTCCAACGTTTCGCCCCACTTTGCAGGGGCTTCATCAGGGCTGTCCAAATGAATAAGTTGAACAGCAAATATAAATTAGTGCAAATTTATTCTAATATAAAGCTAAAATTCAATATTTTAATTAATTTGACAGTAGTAAAACTATGTTAGGAAAACAATTTTTAACAATGATATTCAAGACTAAAGTGGACAACACATTGATGTGTATCTTCCGACCTCTACAATAATGCTGTGTATTCTTAGAAAATAGTACCATTATTAACCCAAAATAAGTATTTCTATCATAATGACGAGGAGATTGGCTGACAATAGATTTGATAATTTTTTAACTTTTTTTAATTTTAAATCTAAAACCTCTAGTATTAAAAAGTTTAAAATTTGAATTCAGCAATAGAAGAGTAGAAAAAAATCATAATCTAACTAATAGTTTTCAAATCCATCAAACGGTTTGATCGCAAACAGACAGTTTAGATGGTGTAACTTGCTCCCAGCTCTCAGACCAAGTCTTAAAGTGGGGAAACAGCAGGTTTACTTAGATATCAAATATTTCTGTTCCCCGTCAAAGTGTTGGATGGATTTGAAAACTTAAAGATACATTGGTTCAAGATTTATTTCTAGGCCATCACTCAATCAAAATTTTCAACATCGATGATTTTAAATTTCAAACTTATTATTTGGCATTCTCCTTACCATAAAGTAAAAAATGCACATTGTGGATTAAAAATCACACAATTTTTTCCTGAGAAAAGGCAAAACCAAAGAGGTCACAAGAAACACACACAAATGTGATATATCCTTTAGTCTTAAGAACTTGTTTTATAATTTAGCAACTTGACACATTAAAAAAAAAAACTTCTTCGCCATTCAAACACATAGTCACAAGTTTATTGTGAAGTTTGTTAATAAGCAAAATTCAATCATTACTTAAATTACATACCTGCCTTTGGAACCAGTCTTGATAGCGCTTGTGGTTCCCAAAACGGACATTTGAAGTCAGAAATACTAATTTCTGTTCCATATCAGGAGTTAACCGTGACTGAAGAAAACGCCTTGATGTCCTCGTCTGTAAGAGCGTCAGAACCCCTACAAAATCCTTTTATTAATTTGACATATTAATAAGTCATATTACATAAAAAAGATAATTACTTAAAAATGTATATATTATGATAGCACTTAATGATACATTGTTACTATAGAATTTGTTTTAGAAAAGTATTTGAAAAAAAAAAATAGATTTAGTAAATACAAAAAATCAATTATGGTAAATCTTATTGTGAACTATAAGGAAATTCTTCTTGGGCTCTAACATACAAGATGGACTTCGGCCTCCCAGACAATTCGATCATACTCCTCTCCATCCAGAGCCCTTCTTCTCCAGGCAGCCACTCCAATCTTCTGGAGGTCATCTTCAGCATAGTGTCTTCTCTTTCTTTTTCCGGGGAAAGTTTCTCAATGATCTTCATTGCCAACCTTTTAACATGTCTAAGCCTGCTAATACTTCTGAACCTGATGAATCGCACAATATCTTCACGTCCATCCAATTCTATATCATTCCTTATACACCAGGTGCCTTGTATACAGATTGGACTAAAAATTTGTCTCATAATCCTGCTCTCTAAGAACCTGTTAATCTGTATTTTTAAGTGTCTATATTTCAACACTATAACATACTACAGGCGAAATGAGAGATTTATATGTAAGTAATTTTGAGCGATTAGAGAGGAAAATCAAATTGATCAAGTTCAAAAGGCCATAATAGGCTTAATTTCCACTCATTCTCTTCTTGAGTACTGTCACAAAATTATTATTTCTCACAAATACAAATTACTAGCACTAAAAAACTGATACAATTTTTAAAAAATATATGTTTTTATATCCATTCTCATATACATGTTTTCAAGATCTTAATATTCAGTAACATAATAAGTTTTTGAATTTAAACAAATAAGAGAAAATAAACAATTGTCCTATAATGCTAAGGGTTCAAATGAAATATAAATAAAATCCTAAATGGTAGATTTATAAATATCATAACAATATAAAAATACAATTTATAAAAAATAACTTCATGGTAAACAATAGACCCGATAAACAACACAAAGGTTATTGTTTAGCTAAGAATAAATATGATTCAAGTATAATCCAGAAAAGAACTATACAGTAATGTCAAGATAATTAGATACCATTACTTAGTAATCAATTAAGATAAGTTTAAACAATAGAAAGTAACAAAATGAATATTTCAATTCAATTCAAATTAAATTACAGGATAAATATTATAATTCTGTACTATTTAAAATTATATTTATTTCAATATTAATAATAATTTGGTAAAAATGTTTACCCAAAACTAAAATGAAGAGTCCTACCTACTCCAGGGTACCCACATTCTTTACTTTTGCAAATTTTATAATAAGCATGAAAAACCTCACTTATGTGAACAATACAATTAGCTGAAAAGGAGAATGTGCGTACTACAGTAAGAATCTTTGAATTTCATAGTTGATAAAACTATACCTCCAAATTGTGGACTGAGACTTTTTGGATTGTGTAACATATCCTTCCAAAATTGCTCAAACTCTGGAATACGAGCAACATTTTGTAATAATCTTATTAAATCCCTTCCAATCATCAAACAGTCATTGAACTTCTCCCTTAATAAAGACACTGTAAAAGCAATTTCCTTTTTTTGTAAATTAGCAAGAGCAGGGGACATATGGTCTTCAATCAATCGCAAAAAAGCATAAACAGACGTAGCAACTATTAAAGGTATTTTTTCCAACCATGACCTGAAATAATTTTTCATTTAGCTATATAGAAGCAAGTTATAAAATAGTAGAACACTTGTTTATAACCTACCTATTTTCTATTAACATATCAAGAATGGCTTCAACTAGCGTCAAATTTCTTTGAGTAACATCACCTCCAGCCATATGTCTCATGGCATTCCACAACAGGCTTTCCACTCCAGCAACACCATTCTTTATCATTTCTCTCACAACCCATACAAGTTGAGAACGTACGACATCTGTCAATCTCGTCCATCTTTCAGCAACAAGCTGGGTGAGATGATGTTGTGCTAATACTAATCCATCTCTGGCTATCAATGTGAGGTCCCTATAACTCTAAAGGAAACAATTATTTTTATTTCCAGATTTAAAAATATTAAATCAAATTATAATTATATAAAGTAGTACCTTTGATGAATTAAGGGGGTCTGTAAGTATTACGGTAAGTAAACCAAGGCATACTACTTCTTCATGAGCTTTATCTTTAGCAACAGTGACATTTAGGGCATCATGAGCTTCTTTCTCTGATAAGCCTGATATTATCGACTGCAAATTGATATAACAACGTTCGTACTTCTAAAAATAAACAAGTAAAAATTAGCAACATTAACAACTCAAAATGTAAATTGAACTGGTAGATCCCAAACAAAATTCAAAATTCCCTCTCCTCCACCTAGCGCTCCACCTGGGCGGTTAACATTATACAAACGAAAGAGCAAGCTGTAATGGCCGCCTAAAAAGCTTTCAAATAACACACTTGCAACGAATATTACCTCTTCAATTTCATCCTTTTTATTCTCTACTAACGTAGTATTGTAAAGTCTGGGGGCATGTAGTTTGGCCTGGTCCATTTGAATACGAACAAACTATGGACTAAATAGTAATATGGACCGAAAATGCAGGCACTAAAGTTCACATTCTGCGCTCCCTTCCCTGGCCGTAGGAAAAGTGTTCTGCCTCTACGCGCACTAATACATTTCACAATGTTGACAACCCAATAACGTAACCTAGATGTTATAAAAAGTAGTTCCTCACACTAAGTCCCTTTTATCTAATTTAAAATATCCAGCCTTATCTTTTAAAAATAAGCTAATTTACAATTAAATTGTAATATAAAGCTTCAATAACTGAAAATTCTTAATTATAATAATTACACATCTTTTTTTAAACTTGTTTAACCAATTGATTCATTTTATATTTAAAACTTTTAAAAAAATATCATATCGAATAAAAACTCAATATGTTGCTAAAGAGTAATTTGAACATAATATATGAGATAAAGCTGATTGTGTTTGATGCAATTGAGCGATTTAGAAAAAAGATTAGGTTTTCGTCTTTTTTCTAAATCGCTAAATTGATGAGATAAAGCTGATTGTGTTTACAAAAGGAACCCTTGGTTCACTGATAGTGAGCAGTATGAGTAGTCAGTGACTAATTTGTTAGCCACGTCTCAGGTCTGCTGCAATTGCTATAATGCATTACTGCATAGATTAGATAATTTGATAAGAACATCGTGCTACTATTTAAACCGCTAATTATTCTCATTTGTCATCTACGAAGAGCCACAGTTGGACCAAGACTCATTTTCTACAATCACACCGGTTTCGTTAGGTTGTCCTATATTTCATTATTCGGAAATTTTATTCTCACTATTCACAAATAATATTTAGTAATTATTGAAGTAAACAATTGTTCTGAAACTGTCATCTTTCTGAATTTCATTTTAATTCTTTTATATGTTTAGTTTTAGAATTTCAAATAGTTGAACATGAGCAAGGAACTTGAGGAAGATACTGCTTCTCTAGCTATAGGTAATATATTTTCTGACTGTTAACCGTTATGGTATTTATTTCAGTCATTTTATTATTTTCTACATAATTAAACTGTGTTTATTCATCTCACCTATTTTTTAAAAATATTACATCCACTTTTTGTATTGAATTACAATCAGATATTCACATCAATATATTCAATATGGAATTATGGTTCTAGCACCAAACTGAATATGCTAAGTTATTATTGCGAAAATTATTGTCGGACTTTAAATTGTATGATTTAGTGAATGGAGTGAGCATTAAGGATAATGCTGCTTTGATATAATTGTGGCACATATGAAAAATACAAATTTTCTTTTATTTTGTGTTAACGTATTTGATAGATTGTACTGTAGACTGGAGTTACCTTGAGGCAACACTACTGGAACATTACATTGAGCATTACCTTTGGATAATGTTCAATTCAAAATAAACAATTTTTTTTTTTAAATGTTTCACTATTTAAGCTAAGTGAGAAATTTACTAATAAATGAAAACTTGTGTTCCTAGTTAATGATAAGTACTTTGATTGTATAATATACCAGTATCTGTTTTAGGAGAACTATATACATCTGAGAAGTACGGAAGTGATGACAATGGTGATGGAACTGAAGCTAAACCTTTCAAAACTATATTAAAAGCAATGAAAAATCATGGCAAGCAGCCATTCCCGATTATATACGTTGATTCAAAAGAAGAAGGAAAGGTCTATGAACTACATTTTTGTTAATGAGTGATAATGTAATATTCTTCACTTTTAAATATTTTGTTTTATGTTTATTTATTTTATTTTATTTTTTTAAAGAAATTTGAACCAGCTTCCAAGACTCAATTAAAAAAGATACAGAAGATTTTTATCAGGGATTCTTATAAATCTGAAAAGTCTTCTGCTCAAAGTGAAAAGAATGAAAGTGAGATTTTGGAGGAAGCTAAAAAAATAATCATACAAGAAGACAAAAGTCTCCCTAAATCACAGCTGATCAAAATATCTTCTTCGACACAAAAGAGAAATTCTAGGGTCAAAATTTTTGGTTGGGTTCATAGACTGCGAAAACAAGGTTTGTTAATATTCAATATACTAATTTGGCATGGAATTTTCTTTTATAGAGATTTATTTTATAAGTTTATAGTTTGTCTAGTCATTATTTTCACAAGTTAAATGGCTTATAATAAAGTAGATTAATTTTTTATATGATTACTTTTGATTTCAGGAAAATCATTGATGTTTGTTACACTTCGAGATGGAACTGGGTTTCTTCAATGTGTTCTAAATGACAAATTATGTCAAACTTATAATGCGCTCATTCTTTCTACTGAATCATCAGTTGCATTTTATGGCATAATTAAAGAACTTCCTGAAGGAAAATCGGTAATTTTATTTATTCTATTAGAAAAATAATTTGTTGCATTTTTTTAAACTTTCGAAGAGCTCAGAACAAGAATAAAGGGAGTCATGAAATAAAAAATAAAGTCTCAACAATCCAAATACTGATGTAAATATACTTGATGTTTCTAAGTCAATATAATCCATATACTAGGTGTTTCTAAGTCATTATAATCCATGTTCTAGATGGTTCTAAGTCAATATAATCCATGTTCTAGATGGTTCTAAGTCATTTTTATCTTTTACTATATAATCCATATAGTAGATGTTTCTAAGTCAATATAATCCATATAGTAGATGTTTCTAAGTCAATATAATCCATATAGTAGATGTTTCCAAGTCAATACTACTACTACAATTGTTCTAAAATATTAACTTAGGGAACAATTTTCTAAGTACTATTGTTTTGATTAACAGACAGCTAGTTTATCCATTTTTGAACCCACTAACAAAATAAAGTCAATATTACAGTTGCTTTATTGTTCTTCCAGACCAGCGACGTCATTTATAATCTTGTTTTTATTTTTTAGACTTATTGATAAGTAAAGGAATGGAACATGTAAGGAGTCAAATGATTTCTCTTATTATAAAATGTTTTCACTGTGTTTTTCAAGATGTTATCTTTCTTATATTATTCGGAAGCGCAGGCTCCAGGAGGACACGAGATGCAAGTGGATTATTGGGAACTGATTGGCCTTGCGCCACCTGGTGGCGCCGATAGCATCCTCAATGAAGAAGCTCTTCCAGATGTTCAGCTCGACAACCGCCACATCATGATCCGAGGGGAAAATGTGAGTAGCCCCATTATAAAGCTAAGTATTAATTAACTAATAGTAAAATATATGAAAGAAATGCTTTATTCATTCATGCTGCCCTAATACAACAGGTTGCTACATTACACAGCATATTGATCAATCCATGATCCGACATATATAAATTATATACTTTTATATGATATAATAAAAAAGAAAGAAAACTTTTTTTTCCCACATTTTTCTTTTACGATTAATACCAGTCTACACACTAAATTTTCATATCACGGTGGGATCCAGAATGATTGCCGACTTCCCCTTCTTAGGAAACGTAACAATATCCGCATATCTTGTGGATTCATCCGTATCTACCCAGTAGACCTCATCAAAGTAGGCAAAATCTGTTTCTTTTAGGAGCTTCATTAACTCGTACTTCACTCTATGATGGCGGTGTGTTATGAGGAAAGAGTTGTTATGGCATTTCCCCAGCACATGTGCTGATGTTTCTGGCTCTCTGTTGCATTTGCGAGAGAGGGACCCAACTTCTCTATCCTGTCCACTGACACCTAGGACTCCACGTAGGGGTGCATAATTTATATTCAATTTCAGGGTATTGGACCATTCAGAGCCCGTAAGTATTTTTTTATCGTATATAAACTTATTTGCTCTAGGGGTCTCTTTGAAATGGCACACTCCAATGCCCTGCCACCTGCAATTAGCCCATTCCTCAAACGCATTTTCACGTAGCAACTGTCGTAGAGCTTTCGCACTCCGATGCCCCTGATCAACGCCCCCAATCTATCGGCACATTCTGCAATCTCGGCTGAACAATTGAAAGTGGACTAGTTATTTACAACAATTATAAGCTTAGAAACCATTGATCTAATGAGAGAGGTATATTATTAAATTAACAAAAACTAATTGCCTTATTTAAACATTCTACAAGATACGTTGGCAAATGAAGGGTTAATGTTACAATAGATGAGTTATGTTTACACAGTCTTAGTTACAAAGAAAAAATATTTTTTAAATATTTATTGTTTTCTTATGCATATAATGATTTTTTAAAATAATATATCATCATTATTTATGGTTGATGCAGACTTCGAAAGTGTTGAAGATGAGATCAGTTGTCATGCGAGCTTTTCGTGAACACTTTGAAAGTCGAGGATATGCTGAAGTTTCACCCCCTACTCTAGTTCAAACCCAAGTGGAGGGTGGTTCAACATTGTTTAACTTGGATTATTTCGGGTAAGGATCATTATTATTATAAATTGTACTGAACATTTTTTTTATTTATTGATTTATTACAATATTTCACATCCTTGAGTAATAAGTAATTGTGATATAATTGATCACATTCTCACCAAAATCATAAGAAAAAATTAAATTAAAAAAATATAGTATTAAGAAATTATATTTATAAACAAAACAGGAAAAAAAGAATTGAAATAAGTACATAAATGATCAAAATTTTGAACAAATTATTACTCTAAAAATAAAATAATACACTAATCACATCATTCTAATGTGTCATTATTGACACTCTCCGGCCTAAGTATTCCTGAGCCCACTCTATCTCCTATGCATGAGGGTTAGAGCAGTGCTCTTTGAGATCTTAGTGCTGCCCTCTTACTGTATCTCTTGTACTAAGGCAGTAGAGACTAAGTGTAATAAAGCCGTAAACATTCTGTTCGTATATGGTCAATCTGGCCAATATTAGAACTCCAATCGTCAAATTTATTATGCATCTAAATATCTAAAACCATTTATTTATTAATTATGATTTCAAAGTTATTTGATTTTAGAGAACCTGCTTACCTTACTCAGAGCTCTCAACTTTATTTGGAAACCTGTTTACCTTCAATGGGTGATGTCTATTGTATAGCGCAAAGCTATAGAGCTGAACAAAGTAGGACTCGTCGCCACCTTTCAGAGTAACTTAAATACTTTTATTTGTTCACTGTTAATTTTTTTTTTATATGGTTATTATAGTTATCATATATTAAGAATATTCATTTTACTACTTATTAGGATTAAATTATAATTTGTGTGAGCTATTTATTAAAGTTTCCAAGTATTAGTATTATCGTTTGAATATTGTACATAAACTAAAAGAAAGTTTACACCTTCTATTCTAGGTATTCTCATGTCGAAGCAGAATGTCCGTTTATAACATTTGATGATTTATTGGACCGTTTAGAGGATTTAGTCTGTGATGTTGTCGATAGAGTTCTAAACTCAGAGTACAGTGAAATTGTATATCAGCTGAACCCTGTAAATAAGAATACTGTTTCGTTATGTTTGTTGTGAATTTTATTTCAGTAATATGTCAATTTTTTTTAAATTAATTTTTCAGGCGTTCAAGAAACCAGAAAGACCATTTTTAAGAATGAACTATAGAGATGCCATTAAATATTTGAAAGAGCACAACATAACAAAGGAGGATGGTACTTTTTATGAGGATGGAGAGGTGAGTTGAATGCCGTTTAGTATTTGTTTATTTTAAATGTAAAAACTTACAAATTGAGTGATTTATCTTGAAAACCTTGTAGGTGAAGATTTCATTCACATGCAGGGGGGGGGGGATCATTTCCCTCCTCCCTACATAACCTTTTTCTTGCTATAAGTAGAAATAACCAAGTAAACAAGATAGTACTATTGGGTCCTTCCTCAGGAAAGTAAAACAACTTAATTAAATCAAAACATTTTTATTCAAATTTATTTTCCTTTTTTTCTATACATTTCCTCAATGTGTTATCAACTTTTTAATCCAAGAAGTGAAAAATTCAGGGTTTTGTGAAGAAATGAAGTCACAAAATGCGTTTTTAACCTGAGAATCATTATTAAATTTTTTACTGTTAAGGAAGTTATCCAAATTTCTGAACAGATGGAAATATGTTTGAGATAAGTCTCATGAAGAAGGTGTGAAAGGACTTAATAACACAGCTCGTTTAGTTTCTTAACTGCCTGTCGTCAAATATGAGCTCTGGCATTGTCATGTAAGAGTATAGATCCCTTCTGACTAACCAATGTCAAGTTCTTGATACATTAGTCAATATCACTGCAGTACCATGTGGATCTGATGGTTTTATCTCTGGGTAGAAAATGAGAAATGTTTTTGTGATGCGTCCTCTCATTGGCATGCCCCATACCACTTCAGCTACTGCCTTAGATCTACCTTATATAGATATACTTATCAATGGTCTCTAAGTGTTCAGTATATGTTGATACATTTGTATTCAGTTGTGCTCCAAATCCTTTATCTCTTTGCTAAGCTCATTATAATCTCTAAACAAAAAAAATCTACTAGTCTCATTTTGAATGGTGACTGCAATACTGCCAAGATAGAGAATGACCTGGCAGTTCTCTGGTGGTGACTGCAATACTGCCGGAATAGGGAATGACCAGGCAGTTCTCTGGTGGTGACAGCAATACTGCCAAGATAGAGAATGACCAGGCAGTTCTCTGGTGGTGACAGCAATACTACCAGGATAGGGAATGACCAGGCAGTTCTCTGGTGGTGACTGCAATACTGCCAGGATAGGGAATGACCAGGCAGTTCTCTGGTGGTGACAGCAATACTGCCAGGATAGGGAATGATCAGGCAGTTCTCTGGTGGTGACAGCAATACTACCAGGATAGGGAATGACCAGGCAGTTCTCTGGTGGTGACAGCAATACTGCCAGGATAGGGAATGACCAGGCAGTTCTCTGGTGGTGACAGCAATACTACCAGGATAGGGAATGACCAGGCAGTTCTCTGGTGGTGACTGCAATACTGCCAAGATAGAGAATGACCAGGCAGTTCTCTGGTGGTGACTGCAATACTGCCAGGATAGGGAATGATCAGGCAGTTCTCTGGTGGTGACAGCAATACTGCCAGGATAGGGAATGACCTGGCAGTTCTCTGATGGTGTCTGTAATACTATCGGGATAGGGAATGACCAGGCATTTCTTTTGTCAAGGAATTTTGGTTCTAATATTTTAGTTCTTCATTCTTTTATTTAGTCGCGTATACTAATTTATTCAATCTTATGTGCTAATTCGTAATTTGAATGTTATTTCAATCAATCAATTTTTAAGTTTATTGTTATCAAAATATTGTGAGCATTTATTATTTCTATTGTTTATTGTTTTCAATGAATAACACTTTAAAGAAGAACAAATAAATAAATTATAACCTCTAGGTTTTATGTTTAGATGTTTACATGATGTTAAGAGGAGTTGAATCCAAAAATCTGTCTGTAGTTTCTCTTTTGCATATTTCTTTTGATTTATTTCAATTTATGAGATTTTCATTCGATATAACAAACAACAAAACTGAGAGGTAGTCTGAAAACAAAACTGAGTAGTAGAGGTAGGGAGGTCATGCCTTTTTCTCTTTGACTAGTGCCTACATACTAAATAAGTCTTTTTAAGTTGTCAAGCTTTGCAACTACCACCATATTGTTAGTTGGTCTAATGTGATGTATTTTTTCATAAGTTTAGTTTGGAGACCTTAATTCTTTTGAGAAATATGTTGCTTAAAGGAAAACAGCATTTTTTTTTTTTTTTTGTAATATTTAACCAAAAATACTGATCATTTTGTCTTATAGATCAGAGTTGTCCAACTTGTGGCCTGTGAAAACTTACTGGACAAAAAAAGTACTTTGAAACACCTAATGTTGAAAGAGATTTTATAATTTGATGTTAACAAACCTATACCAAATTTGCTCATTTATAATTTAATGTAAACAAACCTATACCAGATATGCTCGTTTATAAATTTATTAAAATTCAATCTTTAAAAGCACCTATGTGAAAGTTTATTTTCGTTAATGTAGTTTATTAAAAACAAAAATAGAAATATACTTTCTGATGTGTCTTTACTTTATTTCATATTTTTTTAGGATATTCCAGAAATGCCTGAAAGGAAAATGACTGATGAAATTAACAAACCCATAATGCTGTGCAGGTTCCCAGTTGCCATTAAATCATTTTACATGTCAAGGTGCCCGGAAGACAGTACCTTAACAGAGTCTGTTGACGTATTATTACCTGGTGTGGGTGAGATTGTTGGAGGTTCCATGCGTATCTCAGACTTGGAAGAGTTGCTAGCTGGATACAAGAGAGAGAATATCGATCCTACTCCCTATTATTGGTACACTGATCAGGTTAGTATTTTCCATAGCTTTTCGATTTTTTTTTTTTAAATATGTTTTAATTCACAAATTCCATAATACTTTGCTTTCTATCAAAAAACAATACATCATTTTTGAAACATCACAAAAGAATTCTCAAAGTAAAAGAAAACAACATTATATTATGTAATATCCTCTTTTTTGATAAATAGTTTAGTTTAGTTTTATCCATGTATTTCCATTAAAGAGTGAACTAATCGACTTTACCATGTATAGCAAATTAACCAATTTCATTATTCAGAAGTATTGGAGGCAAAAACAAACTTGTTTCAAATATTCATGATGGTGACGTGCATCCTTCTGAAGTCTTGAATTCTGCTATGTTGAGTTGGTAGATTGAAATTTTTTCAACTTTTGTTGTTTCTCTACCTCAATTATAGTACAAATTAATCCAAGAGGATGATAAACAGCAACGTAGTATTTAAATCATAGCAAGTAAATCAAAACTAGTTCTGCTTCAATCAATGTTTGCATTGACTATCAAGGGTTTGTAACAGACAAAAGAAGAAAGCTCTCTGTTAAAGTAGCCATTAATTAATTTAAATGTAATTGTGTTCTAATTGCTAGAGAACCCACTCTGAAATAGTGTCAATCATAAATGGAATTTGGTCCGGGTGTGGTCAAATTAAACTCAAATAGTAAATTCGTGTACTATTTTATTAGAGCCCTTCTATTTTACACTACTACTATTTTATTAAGCTCTAATAAAACTACACCAATTTACTATTTGAGTTTTATTTAACCCCACCCGGACCAAATTCCATTTATTGATACATACGGTCAATCAGCAATCTTCCAGAGTCAATAATGTTTAATAATTAAATATAAAATTCTAATTTGTAGTTAATATTTAATTTATTCATTTAATCCTTGTCACCCTCAAAGATATATTTTAGATCTGAGAATAATAACACAGTTAAAATCCTAAATTAATTTGATAAATTTTAAATTACAATTGGTCTCCTACATAACCTTTGTAGGAACGAGATGTCTCTAGAATGTGTTGAGTTTTTTTTTTAGACATTTATTTATTGAAATTTACAACTCTTTTAAATAAATATACAACTAGTAAATTTGAAGTTAGTTGTATTACAATGGCATGATATAGTTTTGTGGATAATCTACCCATTGATAAAACTCCAATAACATTTTTGAGTTGAAAATATCAAGGCCACCTTTTTAAATGCCTAGGAAGATTATCATGTAACGAAGGAAGAGTAAGATTAGAAACAAGTGGGCTTCAGTGGCAAGGGAGTTTGTTATGGAAGGGAAGGATTGGTATCTGCTTCTGCCAAAATCTGCAACATATGGAACATTAAGGTCCTGATGGATGACTTGATTTTTGACAAAGTAAAGAGAAATAAGGATTTCGTACTGAAAGGATTGGATACAAGAGGAATTTGATGGTTTAGTAGGAGCCCCAAAGCTCAACTCAATAATTCTAAATAGACCTTATCATGTAAATGAGTCTTTTGTAATCAATTGGAAGTTAAGACCGTTTAGTAAGTGTATTAACTGGTGGAATGGATGTGCAGTTTCCTATCTTTTATGAGGATTCCACATTAGTAGTTTGTCCAAATTCAGTCCCAGGTAACGGATCTGTTCTACAGGGGTAAGTGGAGTATTATCAAAGGATACTGTAGAAGAGGAATTTGATTTCTCAAATGTCTATATTGTTTAAAAATCGTGTTGTTGAGTTTTTTTGGATTTACGACTTATCAGAACTTAAGTGTAATCACAATATTAAAACTATTTTGTTAAAACAAATTGAACTTTACCATTTAATTTATTTGCATTGAATGATTTGCTAACTTATAATTGTATTAAATAAAACTGTAAAAGTTATCCTTTTAAAAATAATTGTTTTTTATTTGTGAATATTTATATATTTTAGAGGAAATACGGAACGTGCCCACACGGAGGTTATGGACTCGGCCTGGAAAGATTTTTATGTTGGCTGCTGAACAGGTATCATATCCGAGAAGTTTGTCTGTATCCAAGGTTCCTCAAGAGGTGTAAACCATAATTGATAAATCGGTTGCTTATGTATAATATTAAATTTTATATGATGATGTGATCAATTGTATGAGCTACTTTTTTGTTTGCTTCTACTTACTTATATTTAAGTAATGTTACATTAAAATCATTTAAAAATGTTAGTTGTATTTATTACAGTTAAAATTTAATTTTTTATAAAACATGATGCTTATTATGGATTTTAGGAAAGTACATTCATGCATTTATTTAATAAATGGACAGATATCAAATATCTTTTTTTTTTTTCCACATAGCCTTTTTTCTTGCTTTTATATTTCAAAAACTTAGGAGTGACCTTTGAGCTGTACTTAACTTGGAATAGCCACATTTCCCAAATAACTGGAAGAATCATCTCAATCCTTAAACAGCTCCTAAGATCCCATGATTTATTTCCCCAAAGTACCCATTACCACCTAGTATCCTCCCTTATTCTCCAACATCTCGACTAAGGATGCCTAGTGTATGGAGAACCATCCATTAAACAAAAAATGAGATTAAAAAGATAAGCGAACTGCTTTAGATTCATCTTGGGTATTACCTGACGTTCTGATATCTCTCACTATTGTGCCAAGTTCTATCCCAGTATCTGGATACTGGATACTATACACCCTATAAGGCAATACCTCCTTGGTTCATTTATATTTCAATCCCGAATAACCAAAAACCTTCATATATCATTGACCTCTTCACCCTACCATTAAGCTATTGAACACAAGATCCCAACTAAAATATTAAGTAAGGTAACAGGGTTAAGGAAATAAATGTATAGAGTTATATAATGCAAAGGAAACAAAGAAATATGAATATTTTAATATAATAATAATTTAAAATTAAAGTAAGGAAAACCAAAGAGAAATATGTATATACAACTTACGTGAAGTTGGATAAAAACTATAAAAAAAAAAAAAAAGGGAATAGGGGCATAGAAATAATGCATGTACTTCGTGAATTAATACTGATTTATTTCCCAACTTAATCTGCCTTAAATACATTCTGAGTGTTTGTTTATGAGAGATAGGATTAGGGCTGATACTATGCCTGGTCATCCTAGAACTCCCCCCTACCAGTTTATGAACAATCCTCATAAACTCTAAAAATGAAAAATTATTGAAATAACATTAAAACATAAAATTTTAGAGCTCATATCTGAAAGAGAAAAAAAATAAAACAAGGACTGAACAGAACACAAAATATACACTGCCCTTTGAAAGAAAAAGTAAACATTTGGTACTCTCTTATACTATATACATTTTTAACTGTTGTTGCACACAAACTGAAATGAAACACCTAAAAACTATATACAAAATAAAACAAAACAAACTTTACACATGTCCTGAGATGAGGACGCGTTTCCGATATTTGGAACTTAAGTTGTTCTATGTGGACTGTTCTCTTTTTTGGTTCATAGACACTCTATCATGACCACATTGTGCTCCCTAATGACAATCACCCAGAATGGACCCTTATATCTCTGTAGCTCCTTGCTTCTATTTGTTCCCACCCGGCGATATACTATTGTCCCGAGTTTTACTTCGCCGCTAATATCTTTTGAATTGTGGCGAGCTACGCGTTTTGTCTTTTCTCGCACAATTCTCTCTAGGACCTTGCTCCATCGCTTACGTAATGCCATACCATTGACCTCACCGTCGTCCCCAGCCGTGGCCCAATAATCCAGTCGACGCCCCCTAAGCCTAAAAATGATTTCGGAGGGAGAAAACTCACTTACGGTATGAATGGAATGGTTGTAGGCCGCAATCGCTTTTATCATAGCTTCATCGGGTTCCAATCCCTTTTCCTGCTGGTAGACCCGTAGATGGTCGCCTAAGGTGCTGTGAAGTCTCTCTATGCCTCCCCTACTTTTTGGATATCCGGGTGTATTCAGATGTAACTCCACGTCCAGAGTTTTCATTTCATCCCGAATCAGACTATTGTAACATTCTCTCCCCACATCTGACGAAATCCGTTCCGGAACGCCATTAAATTGGAACCACGCTTTTAAGGCATCTAGCATTCCGTCTGCTGATTTATCCTTAACTAAGTGCGCCATAGCTACCTTGCTGAAGAGATCCATGGCAGTTATCCATTTGTGGCCCTTCCAGGTGAAGGTATCCATTTGGATATCGACGAGCGGAGTATCAGCTGTGGGGGTCTCATCATGCATTGCTCTTGGTGGGTGTCAGTCATATTTCGTGCTAAGACATAGCTTCCTGTGACCTCCTGAATCGTTTTCATCATGCCCCACCAAAAGTACCGGTGCTTTAGGGCCTAAAGCGTCTAGTTCTCCCCGCAACGATTCGTCACCAACTTTGCCGCTTGTCCCGCAGCGTGTCTACCATCCTCAAGCACCGGATGAAAGTGCGATCTATGCCTATTTGTTCCGAACGCCACAGCCTTCTGAACTCCCAAATGACCGCATTTCCGACATAGAGGTGATAGATCCTCCCGACCTTGGATGCATCCCTAAGTGCACGACAAATTTGGTCTTCTCTGGCTCCCAGTTCAGACCAGATGGTGTTAATCTGACTTCGTCTGTAGCTGCCATATTCTACCTTCATCAGTCCAGACGTCCTCGTCTTCCAGATTATCTGCCCCGGTATGTCATTCACTATTTCATCCACTTCTTCCATCTCCACGGGTCTGCCTACGGTCGAACTATCATATTCATACGTTCCTACGTTCGTACGTGCCTCCTGGGTATCTTCCTCACCAGGCGTCCATTTCCTGAGAAACTGCCTCAGATTATGGGAAGGTTCCCCCTGGTCTCCACCAATGGCATTGATCGTTATCACCCTAGACAGCCAATCCACGACAACATTTTGCTTCCTAGGCTTGTACACCACTTCGATGTTATATTGATTAAGCAGCTCTTTCCAGCTGGTAAACCTCGCCGATGACTCCTTTCTACAGTTTTTAGTTAATCAAATAGTGAACTATTATAAGTAATTAAAAGATTCTAACAAAGCTACTAACACAAACAAAAACTCATTATTTGAAAAACTAAAATAAAACATTTTATGTAACCTCCTCCTATTAGTTCATCTGGGCACCGCAAGGGGTACAGCTAGGGTTGCTCTAGTATAGGAGCTTCACATTTATTTAAATTATGAATATAATTTACACCTCCCTTCACCGATGTCTCTTTTTCTACTGAAAAAGAGTATGAAACTAGCTTAGAACTATGGAAGAAATTTGCTGCCCTATGTTTTGCATCACACCCTATTTCATATATGGATGATGAAACTCTCCTTTTTACAGTAAATGGTCCTTTTCTAACTTCTTCTAGTTTATTTCTATTTAATCTATTGCCGTTTGAAACATATACTAAATCACCTTCTTGAAATTCATATTCTTTCCAAGTTTGATCTACCCGCTTCTTATTCCGTTCTAAAGTTATTCTAGAATTTTCAAGAGCTTTCTGACGATCTGCACTCAAATCATTGTCCTCTTTCAATTCTGCAGGAACTATATCGGATGTTATTCCATATAAGAGATAAGCAGGTGAAAATGTAGTCGTTGCATGAGGTGTATTGTTGGGATGGTCCATGATACTTCCCTGTCAGTCTTATTCATTCGACAACGTATTCTGTTGATTAAAGTTTGGTTTAACCGTTCATTTAAGGCATTAGATCGTGGATTGTCTACCGTAGTATAGAGAAGATCAATTCTCTTGTCCAGATATTTTCTGAAATCGCTTGAATTAAAAGCACCACATTAATCAACTAGCAACATTTTTATGTTGTTTCCTTCTGCCACTGGGTTGATCAGTTTGGTGAAATCAGTAGCATTTTGGCCACTAGAAGTTCGGATCCATGTATATCTAGAAAAAAGATCGACCAGTAAATGCATGTATTTCTTTGTAGATTTATTCCCAGTAAAACCACAAATTGTGTCGATGGACATGCTATAATAAGGATATTCCGCTGGGCCCAACTTACATAGTAATCCTATCGCTCTTCCAGTTCTAGATTTATTTTTAACATATACTTCACAAGCTTTACAAAACTTATTAATAATAACTGTGTCCATGTTTTTAAAATAGCAGAAGGGTCTTAATTTGTCAGCTATCTGGCTGGTACCAATATGCCCGTAAAATTGGTGAATTATTTTTATCAAGTTGAGCCCTAATCCCTCTGACACATAGATTCGCTACCTGTTGTCCAGCATCTTGAAGCTAATCTTGTCATCTTTAAACACCTTCGAAGCTTCAATCTCATCTGTGATTGTTGCCTGATCCTTTATTATGTCTTCTAGTTGAATCATACTTATCGCCTTCAAACAGTTCTCTTCATCTTCAAAGCTTCCTAGAACTGGGTTTCTGCCTAGAGCTTCTGGCATCAGCTTCTATGTTGTCCTTGCCTTCCTTATATATAATTTTGAAGTTGTACTGAGACAGATACATCATATCACCCAATGCTTCATCTGTTCGTGATTTACATTTTAAATTGGCAAGTCTTGAACATGTTGAAGCAGTGATTACAATTC
>NW_027113191.1:218747-221218 GCF_000696795.3 Halyomorpha halys | reverse complement strand
TATTATTTTGTACAGTTGTAAATTACAATAAATAAATAAAAAAAAAAATTGGCAAGTAGCTTATGATCCGAAGTCAAAGTAAAAGCCTTACCTATAAGATAATGTTGCCAATACACAATTGATTTTTTTATTGCTAGGCATTCTAAATAAATTATCTCTTTCTTGATTTGACCAAGTGTCAATTTCTTAGAAAAATAACCGACAGGATGCAGGATACCATCTGATTGTGGTTGGTTCGGAACTGTACCTAGACCTAAACGGCCTGCATCAACTTCAATAACTGTATCTTTATCATGGTCATAGATTACTAAGACTGGTGCTGTACATAGATATCTTTTTATGTCTTGAAAACAAGATTCACATTCATCCAACCATAAAAATTTCTCATTCTTTTTCAATAAATTATGTAATGGAGCTCATCGTTCAGTAGAATGATCAATAAACTTTCGGTAAAAGTTTATCTTACCCAAAATTTGGCAAACCATTTTTCGTGTCGTAGGACAGTAAAATTCTTTGATTACAATCACGTTATCTTTAATCAGATGAACCTTACCATATTCTATTGTGTGGCCTAAGTATTTCACTGACATAGCAAAACCACATTTCACTAGATTTAGTTTAGGAAGTCCTTCTTCCTTAACTGCTTCAAAGATTAAGCCCAAGTGTTTCAAATGTTCTTCAAAAGATTTTGAGAAAATCGAAATATCATCAATATAATTTTCGCAAAATCTATTCAAATTAGGAAGCCAATAATTTTCCTAAGTGGTTATGCGAAGGTTGCAGTATTCATCGAAATAAAGTTCCCCATAATATTCTTGTGTATCACTTCAAAAAGTCTATTTATTTTCATTCATCTTATTTTCGTCTCAGATGCCCCACAACAAGTTTACTTTGCCAGCTATATCATCTTAGCCGTGGCGAAGATGGCCAGAATGCTGGCAACTACGAGTGCTTAGTGAGGAGAAAATATGTATATGCAGTGAGACGTTAAGAAATTGTCTGTCTATTTTTCAGTATGAAAAACAACAGAGAGTAGTTGTTTTGTTTTTTGACTTAATATAAATCACATGTTTCAATTATCGATTTGTAGACCATATGTTGGCCGCATCAAATAGATTCTTCTCAACTATGGCTTCCAATAAGAAACTATGTGTCCATATTGGTAAGAAAGGAGAAGGAAAGTTTGAGTAAACTGCTTTGTCCATGGATGAGATTGTATAGTTTGGCTTACCAGGCCAACTGAAGGATTAGGACTTGCACATAGAATTAATAGCAATTAAAACGATCGTAAGTGGTATTAATTCTATTACTAAAGTGGGAGGTTACAGAAATGTTGCTGTGCCTGTTAAACCAGAATTGCTACAGAAATATTTAGGTAAAGATGAAAACTTTAGAATTGATGGTCATTATTTAGAAGAATATAATGTACATGAAGCAAATGCTATCAATATTAATTTAGAAGAAACAAAAACTGCCAATGAAGTGTTTTTGATTAAACGTATTAAGGAGGGTGATGCAATTGCATGACTAACACTGGGGGAAACCCACTGGTAATAAATATTTGTGAGCAATAAATAAAGATGCTTAATACACGTGGAGAACTCTACAACATTATTCAATTGACACTTTTTATAAGAGATATATAATTATTTTATATATATTCGCTCACAGGACTTTCCTTGCTATTTTGTCTCCTAAAATCAATACAATAATTGCTTACTGTATTTTCACTAATAATGATCCGAAAAAGATTTTATTTATTTATTTTTATTATTTTTTCAAGTTTATATTATTTAATAATTTAATTATTCTACAAATAACTATATGGAATGTTTCAGGAAATGTACAGATTCCGTATATAATATAATACATATATATAGTAAATATTATAATACAATAAAATGAATCGAACCTGAACGAAAAATAAATGAACAGAACTTAAAAGCTCTATAATTTGTTGTACTATAAATATAAAATACAAATTATTAAGTAATTCTAATTTTCATAATCACCAATTAATGATGTATTCTGATTTTTTCTTTCTCGAAACTTAAAAAAATGTTTTGTTTTTTTACATTAATAATCTATTGTTCACCTTGACGTTTCGGGCAGTGAGTCTATATTCAAGTATTTTAAGTTATTTTTTCTTTCCATCTTTTTTTTCCTTTTCCTTAATTTGTTTCTTTATATCTATATCATTCAAATAAAGCTTATGCTCACTTTTTACTTTCACTTACCATTATAGGAATATATAGTAAAGGAAGTATTAAGATCGTGCAAAATTTCGAATTCGAGTTTTCGACGGAAAAACAAATTTTTGTGTCCCCTGAATCGAATAACCATCTCACAAAATAGTCCGTGTCTCGTAAAGCCCAACTTAAAAAGGAACAAACTGACATTACATATTTAAGAGGGATATATAGATAAATATGCTTAGGATGTGCCGGCAACTCACCGCAAGTGCCACTTAG
>NW_027113191.1:213287-217596 GCF_000696795.3 Halyomorpha halys | reverse complement strand
TCTCTTCTCAAAGGGCCAAATATATTGAGAACATCTCTTCTCAAAGGAGCAAAGTGAAACTTATAACTTCTCAAAAATATGTTAAATAACAAAAGGAATCAACTGATCCAAAATTACAGTTCTGTTAGTTATAAAATAAAGTTGCTAACATTTGAGCCAATGCCACTTAAATGACGGAAGGAATTTCTAAAAGGTGGAAAGAATTCGGCCCGTAGCTTTGTGGAGGTTATTTCTTCAGACCTTTTTTCTCACTCAACCTCTCTCAGCCTATATATAAGATGTCATGTCGAAACAGTCCCAGTTCAATTAGTGAAATGGCCCTTTTCTATAAAGCTCAAAAGGTAGATGCACATTTATTTTATTAATCTAGATGATGAGATTTAATATAGAATTCAATGACAATTTAAAGACCTTTTTGGTACCTGAGGAACCATAATACGTAGAGATGTCTATTAGCACTGAACGTAAAGGTTCTTTAATATAGAATAAAGTAGTTTATGTTCTTTATCTTCGAAGTTTTTCCTACAACTATAAATCAATTTAATTTAGAAAATTTTATAGAAACTACTACTCCAACGAAGATAAAAGTCATAAACCGCTTTATAGCTCATTAAACTAGTTTTAATTTGAGTGCTAATAGACAACTGGAGGTCTAATGGTTGCTAAGATATACTAAGGTACATTTTCTATGAAATGTTCCTTTTAAGAAAACTGTATACCTCCAGACCTATTGAACGTAAACAGCTGAGCTCATATTTGAGAACATTTACTCTACTTTAAATGACGTTCTCTTTTCTATTTTTATATATAGTTTTAAAGATATGCAACTCTGAATGAAAAACTATTTTTTTTTGTTGACTTTTGAAACAGCTCGATTTTTTCTTGCCCTTAACTGTACTTGAGAGAATATTGAACGAATTTAGTAATTATATATAGTTTTCAATAAGAGCTTTAACGGCTCTACTAGGGCTCATATTTTAGCAAATTTGCTTTTCTTTAAATGATGTTCTATTAGGCACTTTAGTGTTGTTGTTGTAGGTAATTCTAAAGATACCAACTTCCAAATGAAAACTTTTTTTATTGCCTTTTATTATCGTAATTTATTGTATTGATAATTAGAATTAAGATAATTAAATACGAAGGTTAAGTTTAAACAGTGATAAATTACTTTTCTTAATTTAAGGTCATTTCCTCTGCCATATCCGCGCTCTATGACCTAATACTCTCGTTATATTCTTGGACACGATTCTATTGGATGATAAGTCGCCTTCCGGGATTACCGTTGGCTCAGAGCTACAAGCAGTGGCAAGGGTTCCAATCCAAGCTCAGTAAATAATATACTTCCTTTATAAATCATTTCAATCAGTGTATAAACAGTACAGTACAATATAAGGTATAAATAGTACAGTACAATATAAGGTATAAACAGTACAGTACAATATAAGGTATAAACAGTACAGTGCAATATAAGGTATAAATAGTACAGTACAATATAAGGTATAAATAGTACAGTGCAATATAAGGTATAAATAGTACAGTACAATATAAGGTATAAATAGTACAGTACAATATAAGGTATAAATAGTACAGTACAATATAAGGTATAAATAGTACAGTGCAATATAAGGTATAAATAGTACAGTACAATATAAGGTATAAATAGTACAGTACAATATAAGGTATAAATAGTACAGTACAATATAAGGTATAAATAGAACAGTGCAATATAAGGTATAAATAGTAAAGTACAATATAAGGTATAAATAGTAAAATACAATATTAGGTATAAACAGTAAAACATCTCAACAAATATACAGAGTGCTCTAGGATGTTTTTGTTATTTCATTAGTTCGTTACCTTATGATTTATAATAAAATAAATGGCCTTATTTTATTTACTTCCTTTTTCTTTTTTTTTAATATTTAATACTTAAAATCATTATTGAATGCCTATAAGATTCCTCTAAACATTATTGAATGCCTATAACATCCCTCTAATCATTATTGAATTCCTATAACATTCCTCTAACCATTATTGAATGCCTATAACATTCCTCTAAACATTATTGAATGCCTATAACATCCCTCTAAACATTATTGAATACCTATAACATCCCTCTAAACATTATTGAATACCTATAACATTCCTCTAATTATTATTGAATGCGTATAACATTCCTCTAAACATTATTGAATGTCTATAACATTTCTCTATACGTTGCACTTAGGTAAACATCATTCGTTATTTCTTTTGTTGATGACACAACTGCAATTTTTTTAATTGATTTTATTTAGCCTAGATTTATTTTATTTTATTATATAATTGAGCCTTGCGAGCTCAAAAATGCATTTACTAGTTGATTGTAAAAGGATACAATTCCATTAACAAAGTTGGGTATGCGAAGGAAGACCGGTCGTTGTAACCCGCATGCTTATTTACCTCTGTATCCGGTGGAATAGCGACACAATTGGTCAATTCGTTGATTTGGAAGAAGACTGTCACAACTCAAGAAGACTGTCACAACTCAAGAAGACTGTCACAACTGTGCAATTAGTCTATATTTGCAATGCCACCTAGCAGGGCCAGTAAGAATTACAAGTTTTAACTCTCTTCCACGTAAAAATATAGAGAAGTTTTAGTCGTTTCATTGTGAAAATATAAAAATGAATTATTTTGAGTTGTGATTGTTCTTTCAAACCGACGGATTGACAATTGTTAAGCTTAGAGGCAGTATTAAATATTGTTAATATCAGTTTTAATTATGTAATTTTTGTTAATAAAACATACTTATTTTGTTTAATCGTTTTATACTTTTCATACTATTTTGTCCAAATAAACTTCTTCATAATGTTTTCTTCATATTTTTAATTACTTTACTTATTGCTATTTAGCCAGAAATGTAAAATTTGTAATACATTTTCGGAAAAACGATGACGTATTTGGTTACTGCGAGAATGGTATTTATTAGTTCATGAATTGAAAGTGGCAATAGTAAACCACCATGTCTAGAAACTACTATCATAGAAGAATAAAATCGAATCTATGGGTCATTATTTTTCTTTTCTTATCCTGGAAAATATCAATAATTGCAGTTGTGTCATAATACTTGTGGACCAACAATTCGTTCATTATAATCTTAACTCAATTTTTCAGATGCAGTGAATACTCTAGTTGAATGGCGAGATCAGTACAAGACTTGCCACAAAGTCTATCTTAGTTTCTTACCTCTCATATTTGCCTATTCTCCCCAACTAATTCAGGTAACTGCAACAGTATTTATTATTAACAATTTTCTAATTTGTAGAAGATGCAGTCAGGGCTGCGGTTAAGAAGGAAAAAAAACAGTGTAAAGGTGGAGCTGTAGAAACGGTGTAAGGGTGAAGCTATAGAATCAGTGTAAAGGTGGAGCTGTAGAAACAGTGTAAAAGTGGAGCTATGGAAACAGTGTAAAGGTGGGAGCTATAGAAACAGTGTAAGGGTGAAGCTATAGAATCAGTGTAAAGGTGGAGCTATAGAAACGGTGTAAAGGTGGAGCTATAGAAACAGTGTAAAGGCGGAGCCATAGAAACGGTGTAAAGGTGGAGCTATAGAAACAGTGTAAAGGCGGAGCTATAGAAACAGTGTAAAGGTGGAGCTATAGAAACGGTGTAAGGGTGAAGCTATAGAATCAGTGTAAAGGTGGAGCTGTAGAAACGGTGTAAGGGTGAAGCTATAGAATCAGTGTAAAGGTGGAGCTGTAGAAACAGTGTAAAGGCGGAGCTATAGAAACGGTGTAAAGGAGGAGCTATAGAAACAGTGTAAAAGTGGAGCTATGGAAAAAGTGTAAATGCGGAGCATTGTTTCCATATTATAACATTATTACTCCCTGAACATGCCTCAATTATTGACTTGCTCAAAACCTTTAACTTACAGGCTAATTGATCATGTCATATCATCTTCAAAACGAAAACAATTATCAAAATATAGATGTATATATAGTTGACCGTAAAAATTGATATATAGGAAGATGGTCAGGGTTGCGGTCAAAGGAGAAACAAAAATAGTTTACAACTATTTATTTTCCTGTATAGGAAGATGGTCAGGGTTGCGGTCAAAGGAGAAACAAAAATAGTTTACAACTATTTATTGTCCGACGTTTCGCCCCACTTTGTAGGGCTTCATCAGGGCTGTTCAAAGCAAACGGGTGAACAGCAAAAAGCAAATACGTGGTATGATTGAAATATTTTTTTTGAAAAGTTTTCCTTGCTGAATGTAAATTTTTAGCATGTTCAATTTAGCAATTAAATTGGAAAATATTTAACATTTTTGA
>NW_027113191.1:204015-213237 GCF_000696795.3 Halyomorpha halys | reverse complement strand
TTGAAATATTTTTTTTGAAAAGTTTTCCTTGCTGAATGTAAATTTTTAGCATGTTCAATTTAGCAATTAAATTGGAAAATATTTAACATTTTTGACCTGAGACTTCTTTGTCGGTGTTCTACAAAAGCTCCAAAAGCACGGGAATCTCTTCACCCGTTTGCTTTGAACAGCCCTGATGAAGCCCTACAAAGTGGGGTGAAACGTCTGAAAATAAATAGTTGTAAACTATTTTAGTTTCTCCTTTGACCGCCACCCTGACCATCTTCCTATATATCAATTATCAAAATAATATCATAACGGTTTCTTTTTAAAATGACAATTTACTTTTAAAAAACTTATAATCTCAACACAATTATTATTTAAAAAATATTTCCTCCTAACTAAAAACCTACCTAGAACAGGTTATAACTCTGTACAGAGCTTAATTTATTTACTTTAGAATTAATTAAAATTTTTTTTTTATTGCTTATAAATTAGCGTTATTTAAAAAAAGATAATTATTATCTAGATGTTTTTACACAGAGGATAAGTTCCAAAACTAACTTTATCATTTATATCGATACAACTTACTATTCAATCCCAAGCGATCCAGTCAGCCCATTCCCTTGTTCTCTCTGTAGTGTTTTCTTTATTTTTTGCTGTGAGATGTGCTATCTTTGGTCTACCATCCCATGTGATATAATGTTTTTTAGGTTCTCATAATCGACCAAAACGTTGACTGGTTAGTTATTCATAACTGTTGGAGGGACTTAGTACTACAAACCCTCTATTCTGTAATATCATCATAATAACTATTATTTATATTCTTTTTTACATGTTATTAACTCTCATGAATTATTTGATATAGAAGATATATATGAATACAATTTGGTTTAAACTTTTGTCAACTCTTTTATTAGGAATTATTGAGCAAAAAGCAAAAGCACAATGATAAAGGAAAGGTTTATCACACTTTGCTTCCACTTCTTGGCAACGGTCTTATCACCAGCAAAGGTAATAATAATTAACTATACATTTATTTTAATACTATATGTCAATTATACTTTCGATATGTCGTTTCAAATTTATGTTCAGGTGAGAAATGGTTTGCTCATCGGAGATTGCTCACTCCTGCTTTTCATTCAAACATCTTGCAAAGTTTTTTCGAAAGTTTCAAGTCTGAGACTCCTAATTACATCAAGAGGTTGAAAGGGAGCAAGTTGATGAAGGAATACGGAGATATATGTCCACACACCAGGCAGCTTACCCTCAAATTTATATGTGGTAAGATTGAAATATTTTTGAAAAGTTTTCCTTGCTCAATGTAAATTTTTAGCATGTTCAATTTAGCAATTAAATTGGAAAATATTTAACATTTTTGATCTGAGAATTCTTTGTCAATGTTCTACAGCTCAAGAAAAAATATATAGGGGAGTAAATTGATTTTGTGACGCCAAACGAAACGGAAGTGGTAGGGGGATAACGCTGGTCAATTCCAGCAGTTTTATGTTGTAATAGGAGAATAAGAGCTTGTAGTAGCTTAACAATTTCCAACAATGCTGATTGAGTGGACTTCCTACTAGTCATCTCCTGGTTTATTCAATTTTTTGTTCATTTATCTCTAGTCCCAACGTTTTTCAAGTTGAAGAAGCCCGTCATTTAATGAGCACAATAGATATGATAGTCTATGTTGAAATCATCCAAAGATGTTTTCCCTATAGTTTCTTGTATAAACAAGACATGTTTAAATTAAATACTTAGATAATCAAATGACAAATTCCTCACAAATATAGGTTATAAACAAGAACACCCAATTACAATAACCAAGGTTTAAAAATAAAACTTTTGTAAGTGACTAAATGAATAGATACTTGATAGTAGGTCTATTTTTATTTTCAGAGACAGCAATGGGTTTTTCTAAATTAGCTGATTACAAGGAAGCCGAAGCTGTCATCAAATCTATGCACAAGTAAGTCGACTCAAAGCAATATCAATCTTCTGCCTCATGAATGTATTCTTCTTTTTCTAGCAAAATTATCAAACAGTAATTCCAACATGGTACTTGTTATCAAACAGTAATTGTAACATGGCGCTTGATATGAAACAGTAATTGTAACATGGCGCTTGATATCAAACCGTAATTGCAACATGGCGCTTGATATCAAACAGTAATTGCAACATGGCGCTCGTGCTTAAATTGATTTATCGTACGGACAAACGTTTTTCCGGAAAACGTTCGACTTGCTTTCAAGGAACAATCAGACTTGCTTTCAACTTAGCTTACTCAGCAAAATTTTTTGAAGCTGCATATCAGATACCTAAAGGTATAAAAAACGAATTTGATCAAAAATTTAGTTCATTATGAAAGATTAAATAGCTACTTCTACCGTAAAATTGGTCTCTGGAAGATATAATTGACGAAAACTGAACAAGTCTCAATATTTTTCTTTTTGTTTTGAAAATTTTAAAATGATCCTGAGTTCTGTTAGTAGATAATCATCAGATAATTATCAGTAGTTATGTTAAGATGTTTAAAAATAAAAGATTTTTTTTTTTAATTCGGCATTTAAGCCCTGTTATGCTATTTCAATGAGGATAAAACCTATTTGATAATAAAAACAACTTCATAACTGGTTCAATCACAGAGTTTAATAAAGATAGTTTGAGCTGTTTTGGAGAAAATTAAATCTATAAAATGGCACTTCTAGTAGGTCGATTTTAGCGAAAAAGTTGCTGTTACATCCTATACTATAGAACCACCTATACTATAGAACTATATAGCCACCTTAAATATGTTATATGCCAGACTATATAGCCACCTTAAATATGTTACATGCCAGACTATATAGCCACTTTAAATATGTTACATGCCAGACTATATAGCCACCTTAAATATGTTATATGCCAGACTATATAGCCACCTTAAATATGTTTCATGCCAAACTATATAGCCACTTTAAATATGTTTCATGCCAGACTATATAGCCACTTTAAATATGTTATTTCAATTTCGTCCAACTTTTCGGTTTTGGCCTAGGCCTAGGCTGTTCACACACATACCATTTTGCGAGACTAGGCCTCAGGGGACTTAAAAATATGAATTTCCGTCCAACACTACAATTCAAAATTTTTCCATTACTATATATTCCATATAGAGGTACCATTCCATAAAGCGGTAAGTGGAAGTAAAAACTGACCTTCCATTGTTTATTGTTATACCTGCTCCCTACCGCGGCTCGACACCACATTTCTGAAAGATTAACAATTCAAGAACAAAGATCAATAAATAAAATATTCATGATGAAAGAACAAACAAAATACAAAATGCTTTGATTGAATTTTAGCGGGGTTCATGAAATAGAGAAGTTAAAAAAATGTTATAAGTTAGGAGTAACCTAAAACACAGATCACAGAGTTGCCACATTTTAGATCAATTTTTCATTCATTTATTTAAAAATTTATTTTTGCCAAAATTGATTCATATTTCTTCATGTAATAATATTATTAGAGAAGCACATTTTCCAGTAATAATATAACTAGCGAAGCACATTTTCCACTAATAAGATTACTAGTGAAACACATTTCCACTAATAATATTATTAATGAAGCACATTTTCCACTAATAATATTACAAGTGAAGCACATTTTCCACTAATAATATTACAAGTGAAGCACTTTTTCCATTAATAAGATTACTAGTGAAACACATTTTCCACTAATAATATTATTAGTGAAGCACATTTTCCACTAATAATATTATTGGTAAAGCACATTTTCCACTAATACGCTATTTCTTTTTTTTTTTTTGGAAAGTGTCCTAGGTTTTTTAAAATATAAAATTTAGTCTCAAATTGCGTATTAAAATTTTATTTTTGCAATATAGTGGCGAAAAGCAAGCCACTATTATTATTTTGGTATGACGTAATTTCGACATACACATACGCTAGGCTTATTTACTTATTGCGAGTGTTATTTAATTTTTTTAGTTTTCTTTTTATTTAAGCAATTATCAAATATGAGTTATATTCTTTATCGTTCTTGTGCAAAAATACTACTATAAAGTCTTCACGGTAGTTGTATAAGTGCCAAAAGATCTTAAAACTAGAAACATTTATGAGCTATACCCCATAGAGCAATGGCTACACATTTATAGCGATGGGTCTGCGTCCGGTATTAACAAGGGAGCTGGAGCAGGTGTATACTCAATCAACTTTCAACTGTCATTTCCCGTTGGAGCTGGATGTGATAATTATGATGCAGAAATGCAGGCTATCTGCTTCGCGATAGAAGCGACTATTGAACGCGATGACAAGTAATCTTCAGCGACTTCCAAGCCGTAATACAAAAATTAACAACACCAGGTGCCGCAGGGTCACCCACGAAAGAAAAGTGCTCAAACATGGTTGCTATCATCAAGAAAAATAGCTCTGCAGTGAATACTAGGCCATGGTATCATTGGCATAAATGGTGATGAACAAGCTGACAAGTTGGCTAAGATCGGTTGTGCAGAGAACCAGTCTGTTCTACCACTATCCAAAGTTCAAGCGGAAGAAGTGGGAGAGGCTACTGCATAAGGATAAACGAATTGCCAGCAATGTTAGCAAAGCTGAGAGAGTGGCGTGTTTTTCCCAGTAGAAGGACATGATCCTCTCCAAAAGCACCTCCACCGAAATGTCATCTAGTCCTCTATGCAACATGGGAGATATGGATTTGTCTAGAAGATGTTCAGCAAGATGCGGACCAACTAAGAGCAAAAGTAAAATTGTATTGGGCAGCGAGAGGGGAAATGGCGTAATAGCCCACTGTCTGTGGCATAGGGGAAAAACAAAACAAAAAAAAATATTTAGTTGAAGTTGGTTAGAAGAGATCCAAAATTATAATCGAATCTAAATAATACATTATATTTTTGTGAAGACCACTTAGGTGTAAGTATAATGCAAGATACAAATTCTAAGTTATTTAGAGGTTATATCTATTCCGAATTTTGATTTATATCTATTATTATTATATTATATTACTATCTATTATTATATCTATTCCTGATTTTGATTTCCAGTAGGAAAACTTTATGGAGAATTATGTTATTGAAATTCTTTAGTAAGAATAAAAATCTTTGTTTTAAAACTAAAATTAAAAATGAATTCTGTATCTATATTAATTAAAACAAGTTCGATAGAGTTTCTCACCAGACTGATAATAATATTAATATTATTTTCTGTCGATTATCGATTGTAACAGCTCAACCAGGACCAGCACGATCAAGACCACAGAGGTTACGGCGACCGCCAGCTTACTTGAAAGATTATATTCAATAAATAAACTATTTCTTTTAATTAGTGTGGGAGAGTGTAGTGATTTTGTGTCGATTGTCGATGGTAATAGTGTAGTGATTTTGTATCGATTATCGATGGTAACAGTCCAGAGGTTTTTCTAAGATACGATATAGTCAGTGTGTGTTAAGTATTTTGTTTTGATTGTTATTATTAGATTAAGAGTTCACAATTATGTCAATAATATAATAATTATTGACATAATTGTGAACTCTTAAGAAGTGTTTTTCTAATTCAATCCTTTTTTTAATTTAATTACACATCAAAGTTTTACATTTTCAAATGTGATTAAATAACCTGCCTTCTATAAATGAAATAACGCTAGCAATTCTGACTTCCAGGTTAGAAGAAATAGCCACACTGAGAGTGATGCGCCCTTGGCTACTCAGCGATGGTATATTTAAAATGTCAGGACTCTATAAAGAACTAAACCAAAACAAGAAAACACTTCATGACTTCAGTAATATAGTGAGTTTATTTTTGTTTTCATTATTATGTTTTTTGTTTTTTTAAACCCAATTATATTTACTTAAAATTTTACTTTGAATGTGTAAGGTTAGTATCATCCTCAAGGCGCCCGGTCTGGCCTAACTTTGAGTTCCAAACTCGGTATTAAAATATAATTGTAATGTAATAATATTGGCAATAATGGTCAAATGTTCAATAAAATCAAATGAGGAAGTAAACATTGAATTCGAACCTGGACCGTCACTCAGCTCTCACTAAGCTACTTAGTCCCAAAGTTTATACTTTAGTACTTTAAGATATCACTAGTTCTGTATATTGAAGTAAATGGGTTAAATAAAAACTAGCATAGTCGATAAAAGTTGAATATAATTATAAAAGGATCACATTACATATAAAGCACATAACCAAGCGCCATGAAGGCAAGAGCTTGGTTAAACGACTTAGTCCGTAGCGGGAAGGTAGGTTACAATCAGCAGTGTTGCCAGTGTCAACTGCACAAATCTTTCAATGAATATAAATTGATAGATAAACACAATAAAACAATTTATCTCAACACTGTGTACTTGGTAGCCCCCTCATCAAGATATTGCTAGTTCTGTGTAGATTGGTAGCCTCCTCTTCAAGTTATCGCAAGTTCAAGTTCTGGTTATAATAAAAATAAATTTTGGACGAAGATAGCTGACCGTATAAGGTAGATTGTAGGAAGATGGTTCGGGTGACGGTCACTGTAGGTTTCAAAATAATAAAAGAAAACTATTTGCTGTTACCCAACGTTTGCGGGGCAGTCAGATTGAAACAAAGATT
Source organism: Halyomorpha halys (assembly GCF_000696795.3). NCBI lineage: Eukaryota > Metazoa > Arthropoda > Insecta > Hemiptera > Pentatomidae > Halyomorpha > Halyomorpha halys. Next base: position 206,656 of record NW_027113191.1, on the reverse strand, counting down.
GTTACTGTTCATTTGTAATCTTTGTTTCAATCTGGTTGTCCCATAAACGTTGGTTAAGAATAAATAGTGTTCTACTATTATGATACCTTTGTTGATATCTTCCTACAAAACAGATATTTAGTAACTACCTAAGAAGACGACTGTTTAAGAAAAGATTATTGTAGTAGAGTAGTTTCCTACTTTTATTTAATTGTATTGGTACCACTGTGATATGTAAGGTTACCTAGCTATAAGGTTGCATTGTTTACAGCAAAATCTAGCCCTTGTGTATAAGTGTACATTTCCGTTAATGTTCTCACTTCTCTTTGCAAAATTTAAAAAAGATAACGGAGCCATGGCGGCAATCGGGACCGAGCGGTCTCGGCTTCTGCTAGAACCGGTTGTATCTATTTTTCCGTTTTTCACCTTTAGTTATTCATAAAATTCTGTAATATTTTGAATTTATACATTGTTTATTATCGCTAACAGTGAGAATTTTATTTTTTTCAAATAAGCAATATTAAAGGTTCTTTAGAGGAAGATTATTTTAAACTTCGCCATTAAGTAAAGGTTTACCTTTACAGGTTATTATTTCAATGAGCATAAAGACCACAGCTGATAGTAAAGGCCACCTGATTGTACATTAGCATGACCAGTTTAATCAAAATCGCTATAGTTGTTTTAGAGGAATTAAAAATAAGTGACAGAAATGGATTCAATAACGTAGCAGTTTAGATACCGATTCTTCTAACGTTAAACGATGCTGTTACCATATACCAAGCCATACACTTAACTATATGCCGAGCCATACACTTAACTATATGCCGAGCCATACACTTAACTATATGCCGAGCCATACACTTAACTATATGCCGAGCCATACACCCAATCATATGCCCGCCTAAAGATGTTCTAACTATATGCCAGCCTAACATGGAATTTCAGTTTCTTAGGACTTTTTGTTTTTGGAGTAGGCCGTTCAGGCACAGACCATTTTTCGAAACTTGGTTATTTAGATTCAAAAGGTGTATCTCTGTCGTTAACTCGAGTTCAAATTATAATTCGAAATTTTACACGATTATAATATTCCCCTTACTGTATATTCCATATATAGCTAAGTGAAAGTTAAAATACAAAATGTACATTATGGTCATAGCCATTTATCTAATGCTGCCTAATACTCCTCCTAATACTAATCATAATTCTGGAAATGGGTTTTCAACATGAATAAAATGTTCTCCTCTTATTTACTTAAGCTAAATATCAAATTATTTCCTAGTTTATATGTATTCATTTTCAATTACTGATAAAAATGTGAGATAGTTATTTTATTTCAATTAATAAAAAAAAAAGTACTTTAAGTGGTCACGGTTTTGAACATTGGCTATGCTAAGAGCTATCTCATATTTAAAGAGCACTTAATTCAACATTCAAATACAGCGATTCTCAACAGAACCCATACTCTGTGGAAAATCTATTCTACTTGCTCATAGTTGATTTTACCGAAAATGTTATCATCCCGCGCAGATGCCTCTTCAAAATATGTAATTTCAGTTTAGTGCAATTTTTCGTTTTTAAAGCTAGGCTTAAAAATAGAAAATAAAATAGCAGCATCAAATAGAAGCTATCATTGCCTCACAAAACACTTGAGGCCGAGGCTTATCTCTGGAAATACCAAGAGCATTCTATACAAGACTCTTATAGAGGCCAGGGCTGTAGCGCCAAGGAAATAAAGCTAGGTACCTCTGTGAAGTTGGCCCCCATCCTCGAGATATTTCTTTTCCTTTTTTTTTTTTAGTTCTATAGTTCTCGATTATTTATAGAAATAGTTCTAATGTTTAAAACATCAATAATACCGGTTAAATGCACTCGCGTAAAATACGTATTTTGTGCAACTTTAACACGGTATATCTATTTTCCTGGCAACATTACGGATTTATTTAATAAGGATAATTTTTAGAACTCGCGGGGAGGCCATCAGAACTTTCAAAAAACGAAACAAAAATTTCCAAAAATTTTTGATCGCACATTTTTTATTTAAGAAGTTGTAGAAATTAAAAATTCTTAGAGTTCTAGTAGCTTCTATATGGGATTTAAAGTTTCTAATAAAAAAAAGAAACAATTATACAAAAAAAATACCAATTAAAAATTATGCGCGACTTTTGTGTATATTTGACACCGAATATCTTTTTTTCTGAAAACAATAAGATATTATTTCATAAGGATAATTTTTAGAACTCGCGGGGGGGGGGGCATCAAAACTCTCAACAGAACTTTCAAAAATAGAAAAAAAAAACCCAAATACTTTTGATAACGATTTTTTGACTTAAGAAGTCGTAGAAATTAAAAATTCTTAGAGTTCTAGTAGCTCCAATTTGGGACTTAAAGTTTCTAATAAAAAAAAGAAACATTTAAGTTATTTAAAAAATTAAAAAATACCAATTAAAAATTAAGCTCGACATTTGTACAACATCTGACACCGTCCAACATTTTTTCTGGCAACAATAGGATAATTTTTAGAACTCGCGGGGGAGAGGGGAGGGCCAGCAGAACTCCCGAGAAACCAAAAAAAAAATTTCGCCTCAAAAAAATATTTTTAGTTCAAAAATATAATAAGGAGTTCTGATGATATAATATAAATATAAGATATTATTTCAATGGG
>NW_027113191.1:197027-203925 GCF_000696795.3 Halyomorpha halys | reverse complement strand
AAAATTTTTTTTGGTTTCTCGGGAGTTCTGCTGGCCCTCCCCTCTTCCCCGCGAGTTCTAAAAATTATCCTATTGTTGCCAGAAAAAAAGTTGGACGGTGTCAAATTTTGCACAAATGTCGTGCTTAATTTTTAATTGCTATTTTTTAATTTTTTAAATAACTTAAATGTTTCTTTTTTTTTCTTAGAAACTTTAAGTCCCAAATTGGAGCTACTAGAACTCTAAGAATTTTTAGTTTTTGGATTTTTTTTTCTATTTTTGAAAGTTCTGTTGAGAGTTCTGATGCCCCCCCCCCCTGCGAGTTCTAAAAATTATCCTTATGAAATAATATCTTATTGTTTTCAGAAAAAAAGATATTCGGTGTCAAATATGCACAAAATTCGCGCATAATTTTTAATTGGTATTTTTTTTTTTGTATAATTGTTTCTTTTTTTATTAGAAACTTTAAATCCCATATAGAAGGTACTAGAACTCTAAGAATTTTTAATTTCTACAACTTCTTAAATCAAAAATGTGCGATCAAAAATTTTTATTTCGTTTTTTGAAAGTTCTGTTGAGAGTTCTGATGGCCTCCCCGCGAGTTCTAAAAATTATCCTTATTAAATAAATCCGTAATGTTGCCTGCAAAAAAGATTAACGGCTCGAAGTTGCACAAAAATCTTACGTAATCTTTAATTGGTATTTTTTTTTTTTGTGTTAAACAACATACTTTTTTTTTTTTATTAGGAACTTTGAATCTCATATAGGAGCTACAGGAACTCTAAGAAATTTTAATTTTTACGATTTCTCAGGTGGAAAATTCGCGATCAAAAATTTTTGGAAATTTTTTTCGTATTTTGGGAGTGCTGTTGGCCTCCCAATAGTTCTAAAAATTATCCTCATTAAATGAATTCCTAATATTGCCAGGAAAATATATATACGGTGTTAAAGTTGCAAGTTACATATCTTAAAAAATCAGTGAAGACTAAAATGACTTTATTCTAACATATTTACAAGAACTACATGTTACTTTCACTGTTACAGAGTGTCTCTCTTCTTCTAACTTCTAACTTAGCTATCTAGTTTAGGAAATATATATGAACACTTGAGAAGAGGGGGTAGGAAGAATAGTGAAATAGGAAAGGGGTTTGGGCCAATCAGATAATTTAGGAAATTAGAGAGCCTATGAAATTAGAAGTAAATATCTGGGGGAGGGGTTTGGACCAATCAGATAATTTAGGAAATTAGAGAGCCAATGAAATTAGAAGTAAATATCTGGGGGAGGGGAAGAATAGTGAAATAGGAGAAGGGGTTTGGACCAATCAGATAATTTAGGATATTAGAGAGCTTATGATAGAAGTAAATATCTGGGGGAGGGGAAGAATAGTGAAATAGGAGAAGGGGTTTGGACCAATCAGATAATTTAGGATATTAGAGAGCCTATGAAATTAGAAGTAAATATCTGGGGGGGGGGAAGAATAGTGAAATAGGAGAAGGGGTTTGGACCAATCAGATAATTAAGGATATTAGAGAGCCTATGAAATTAGAAGTAAATATCTGGGGGGGGGGGAAGGCGTGACTAGAAGCAGGGTGTCAGGCTTCTAAGAAATTTGGTTAAGAGTCATGATCCTGTGAGAAATAACTTTGATGTGTTAAACATAAAATAGTTAGGCTGATGCAGTCCATTGTGAGATGACAGCTTGTACCTGCCTAAGTGTCAACCCTTGCTTTTTTACATTGGTATAGAATACTAAGGGAAGGTCACTTCCTCTATGGTTAGTGCCTGTCGAAATGTGCCAGATGTCTATAATTTATACTATATAGTTTATAATGATAGTTTGTTTATAATAATAGCTGTTAAATACTATAGCGTTCGTTAACTTGCACAAAATACGTTTTTTACGCGCGCACATTTGACCGGTATTATTGACGTTTTAAACATCAGAACTATTTCTATAAATAATCGAGAACTCTAGAACTCTTATGGATACTACTAGAACTAAAAAAAAAATTGAAATATTTCGAGGATGGGGGGCCAACTTCACAGAGGTTCCACCGAGGGACTTGATCATTTGGACTGAGGAAATCTCAACAGGAGTATTTCCTTCAAAAACTTGAATTTTTCAAGATGACAATACTTGCCCTTACTATATTGTATATAGAGATAAGTGAAAGTAAAAAATAACTACTTGACCTTTTGCGAGGTCGGACCCTACACCCACCGTACTAATACTTGAGTCGGTGAAACTATCACTTTAGGAGGTATATAGCCTTTAGAGATCTTAATGTATTCTTTCACCCGTTAATGTTCTTGAATTACCTTTATAACCTAATATGTGTAAGTTATTGATTAGATATTTTTTTATTAATAATAACAAAAGATATACAAAGCCTCAACCTTCTTTATCAATAATAACAAAATATATACAGATGGTCTCGCCCTTCTTTATTTGAAAACATATCACATGCCCAACGTTTCGGCCTACCCGACCTTCATCAAGGACAATCTTAATTTTAAAATCATGGCTTCACATTGATTTATAAAACTTAGCAACCATCATCTCCAAAGTGAAGAAACAGAACTAGCAAACGTGAACGATGAGATGATAATCTTTAATACATTATCTTTTAATAAAGAAGTTTGAGACTTGTGTAATTATTAACAAATCTACCAGTCTCCAAGAAGATATTGCAAGTATTAACAGATTTTTTTTTCATCATAGCTGATCAATAGGAGAAGAACCATATTAAAAAACCGATTACAAGATCCAAACTTTGAAGGTAAGTAACAATTACAGTATGTTTCAGAATTAAAATACATACTTCATGTATTAATATATATACTTCATGTACTAATATACATACTTCATGTATTAATATACACGTAATATTAATTTATGAGATTAAGTTAACGACCAACTTTAATTTTCAATTTCTAGTTTCTAAAAGAAAAGAAATTTTCCTCGATCAGCTCATTCTCCAGCAATTCCAGGGAGTTAAAATAACCGATGATGATATCAGAGATGAAGTCAACACCTTTATCTTTGCGGTAAGTATTGAAAAATATGTTTTCAACTTTTATTTAAAGTACTAGAATAACAAGATAGCAACAATATTTTTGGATTAGTGAAATAATAGGGTATTCCTCATGTTGAGTTAAATTTAAGTTTTAACATGCTAAATGTTATAAGTATGGATTGTCAACAGCCTAATTTAAAGTCTATGTTATATGTAAAATTCAGAGGAACTCCTATCAGATTTTCTGGGTTACTTGTTTTATAACCTTGTAATCTTTACTAGATAATAAATTTCCAAAAAAAAAAAATAATAATAATAATTCCAAGAAAAACTTAGGTGGTTGAATGCACTTCATTGAATAAAAATTGATCAAGAAAAAGTATTAATGAATACTGTATAAGGAATCAATCATAATAATATGTATAAGTAATCAATAAAGATCTGTTCATTCGTTAAAGAGGTACACATTTTTTAAAAATACCATATTGATATAATACGATGTATAGTTATTTATTTATTTTTTGGCCAAGATTCCCATTGGAGTCCTATACTGCCTCATCATGGTTGGGGGTCAAAGTTTTTCATTTGGTGGAACGGCCACTTAGTGAAAAAAGTCAACACCGCAGGCTGGATTCGAACCGGCACCGCCAATAGACATTAAATTGGTAGTAAAAGACTGTGCCTAACCACTGAGCTACGGGCGGCCCAAAATGTATAGTTTTGATATTTATGCAATATATTTTATCTTAAATCAAAACTGATAAAATTTCAACTGTTTTAGGGGCACAACACAACTCAATTGGCAATCAATTATTGCATTTACCTCTTTGGCAGGTACAAAGATGTCCAAGTAAGTTGGAATACTAATTACTGATAGAATAAAAATATTTATGCATTTTATCATGATTTAAACTGAAGGTTTTACTAATCAAACTATTAACCTAAGGGTAGCAATATACTGTCATTGTCTTAGTGGCGTAGTGGATTAGTGTATTATAGTACTATTCCAAATAGGCTTCTGCTGCTGTTCACTCACACAGACCATTTCGTTTTCACATGGGGTGTTCACTCACACAGACCATTTCGTTTTCACATGGGCTGTTCACTCACACAGACCATTTCGTTTTCACAAGGGCTGTTCACTCACACAGACCATTTCGTTTTCACAAGGGCTGTTCACTCACACAGACCATTTCGTTTTCACATGGGGTGTTCACTCACACAGACCATTCGAGGAGACTTGTATTTGGACACGGGGATCTTTTACACGTGTATTTCCGTCGAAAAATGGAGTTAGAAATTTTTCACGATGGCAATACTTTCCCTACCTATATATTCTATATATCGATTAGGGAAAGTAAAAATGTTGAGGAAGAAGGTGAATAATTAAAACCGTTCTCAGGACGGGACTAATTATAATAATGTACAATAAATGTAATGATCTATAATAATATTACAATATAATAAATGATCTATTTAGGAGAAGGCCTACAATGAACTTGAGGAGATCTTTAGCGATTCGAAGCGCCAACCCACCATGGACGACCTGAGAAAGATGGAGTACCTCGACCGCTGCATCAAAGAAGCACTGAGGCTCTATCCGAGTGTACCTATTATTGCTAGGAGGCTCACGCAAGATCAACCTATTGGTATGGAAATTTAGAAACAATTAAAAAAAAAATTCTAATATAACTAAACATAAAAGATACCCAGTATAATGTAGTCGCTACACAAAACTATATCTATATCTATAATATAAACTATATCTAGATTAACGACTAACTTGAAATCCTCATATAAGACAGGAAACTGCATATAGATTCTGATTATTGTAAAGTTACCATTACACGTTTGCCAAACTTAAGGCAAATTCACAAATGCGCAAGCGTGTGAACTGCTGAACTACCTGCACCATGGGGGTCCTATAACCCTACTCAGCTTCTAAGCAAGTAGCCACTAATGGGTAGAGATTAGACCTAACCCCTTGAAGTTGATTGGAATTTCTCAGATCAATATGATTATCTATAAAATCGTTAGTTTAATCGTAAATGTGAAGTGGATATAAGTTTATTTCCAATAAATTGGTAGATCTATTATGAAAATCCATTAAGCAGTTCAGTGCAGCATATCAGATGCCACACCTACGAAAGGTATAGCATTCCCGCCTTCTGTAGTATACTCCCCCCCATTATACTCCTTCCTCCAAGAACCAAACCCACAGGTTTTTAACCTCGTTTCCTCTTCTACTTCCTGATAATCCTCCGATTCCCCTGAAAAGAAGATGGCCTGGAGACCTATTGTAGAAATGTAATTAGAGTGGTGCCATCAATTTCTTTACAAATTTTTTATCTCATAATAGGTTATCAAATTTACTTGTAATGTTTTTAGTTTAAATACTGTTGTAATTTTCAAAAAGTAAAGAAAAAAATAACTGGATCATAGTTGAGGATTATTTGTTAATTGGTAGAATCATCCGATCAGAATCTTAGGAATGAAGCAGGTCAGTGTGGTTGAAAATTAACTTTTACTAATGGAATTTAAGAAAAGAAAATAAGACAACGAACATTAGTACATCCCATTGGTCATTCACTACATATTGGATGGTATTACAAGAACCTGATGGAAAAAGTCAGTTATTTTACCCCAAGTTTTAATCACTTTATGGTGGCATGATTATCGTCTTCAGCGGCAATAGTTGACGTTTGCAAAGAGAGTATTTGAAATGGGTTTGCCACTGTCGAAATTATTATTAACATTTTTATTTCTTTTAAATATATTTTTAATTATAATTCATTTAAAGTTACATTATTTTACATTTGTTTTAGTGGCAAACCCATTTGAAACCTCTCGCCATATGATCAATTACAATGAATTAATTTAAAAAGAACGTGTGTTGTTATCTGAAATTATAAATGTTTTGTAATATATGTAAGTGTAAATATTGTTCTATTGAAGAATAAAGAACGTAATTATCGTTACATATATATCTTTTTCGTTTCACACGAACACGCACTAAAACTTTAACAAAAACTATGCGTAATTACTAATCAATATCGATGAGTCTGCCTAGTGTATATAGTTTTTTTAAAAGCGGAATTTCATAAAAAATGTACTAAAAAATCGGTAAATTTATTGAGGAAAATCTAGATCTCAGGCACTAGGAGACCTAGGGTAAGATGTCTATTAGCACTCAATTTAAAGATAGTTTAATGTGCTATCAAATAGTTTATGACGTTTATCTGCATAGGAGTAGTCATTTTCATGATATTTGCTAAAATAAATGGATTTATAGTTTTCTGACAAAATTTCAGATTCATATGCAAATATTATCACAATGAAGATAAATGTTCTAAACTAATTTATAGTACATTAAAATATCTTTGATTTAATTTCTGGCAGACATCTGTATGTCTAATGGTTCCCAAGACCTAGTTCTTTATAAGTCAAAAATTTTGTAGGAACAACTATGAATCTTCATCTTGTTAATTCATTTTAAAAATCTCTTGAAAACTACAACTCCTATGAAAATTAACTTCATAAACTACTATATAGCACATTGAGCTAGCTATAATTTGAACACTAACAGATATCTGTATGTCTTATTGTTCCTGAGATAAAGATTTCCCACAATAAATTCACTAACAACTGATTTTCAGTGTATATAATATTTCATGAAATGTTGCTTTACCTTGGCAACTATTGAACATAGAGAGCTCTATTAGGGCTGATATTTTAGAAAATTTACTCTGCTTTAAATAATAGTTGTAATAGAACATGAATACAATAGAGTAAACTCAATAAAAATCGATAGTCAGTGAATTTATTGGAGGAAATTTTAGTGCTAATAGACCTCTATACTGTAATAATTTTATTTATTAAAAATAAAATAAAAAAGGATTTT
>NW_027113191.1:181893-196411 GCF_000696795.3 Halyomorpha halys | reverse complement strand
AATCTGCTCAACATGGCCTTGATTCAACGTACCGCCATCTTGGTTCTGTTTATGACTCAGGAAGTTATTATAAACAATGAAACTTGGTTAGCTTGCTTTTTGGATAAACAAAACAAATGAATATTGAAATGATACATAAAATAAAACATATTAAAAACCATTTATACATCAAAATATACTATTTACTAAAAAGAGCATATTACAATACCTATAATGATTCCTGAGATATAGTTTCCCTATCATTTTTTATGAAATTTTGCTCTTGAAAAATCTCTACCTCGGGAACTATTGAAGCTAAACATGTTATAGCTATATCAGGATTCATATTTTATTAAATCAACTGTATTTTAAATGAGTTTCCAGTATTGTAAGTAGTTTTAATGATATGGAGGTCCAAATGAAAAATTAATTTTTATTTTAATAACGTTTTGAAACAGCCGCCAATTTGTATTCCCCCAATTATGGTTGGCAGATTCATTAATTTTGACTAGTAATCATACATAGTTTTCATTAAAGTAATCAAAAATTAGATTGAAATAACTGACTTTTTTTTCCCTCTTAGGCCTCTTGTACTATTGGAGTATGTAAGACTATAGCATGCTCGGGTTGAAAATTGGCACATGGTGAGGAGGTATATTCTCAAAGTCGTCTTTCTAAGTTTCGTTTTTTAAAGATTGAAAATTCATGTTCTGTATCTGAGGACACATTAATTTAGACTAAAGTAGCTACTTACTAATAATAGGGTTGAGATATCGATATTGATTTCAATATCCTATCCCAACTTACTAGTTGTTTTTAGTACAAAGAGAAAAAAGTAGTTATGCTTCTTTCAGCTTCTATGATATCTTTGGCATAGAACAGGAAGGGCAGAGGCCCAATACACTTACCTGAGGATCACCAGCGCTTGTTTTATGGAGCTCAGCATATCCATCTTCTTGTCTCATTCTGAAATATAATATTTATAATTAAGGAAATGATTGCTACTTTATCAATAATGAAAAATTATTTCTACTGTATCAATACTGAAAAATTCAAGGGCAGTTTTTACAGGAATACATATTCTACCAAAGGATGCCGACTGCTTCATTATTCCATATGTCACACACAGAAATCCTGAACAGTTTCCCAATCCTGAAGTTTTCGATCCAGATAATTTTCTGCCAGAAAGGGTAAAGAAAAGGCATCCTTACAGTTACATACCCTTCAGTGCAGGGCCAAGAAACTGCATAGGTGATAACCACATCAATTAGATTATTATATATCTAATAATTTTTAATTCAATGAGATTAATGTAAGATATATTTTATTATCAGGCAAAAGGTTTGCCAATATTGCTAAGAAAACTGTTCTCAGCTGGATTTTAAGAGAATTCAAGATAGAATCTAAATTAAAACAGGAAGATTTGAATTTGATTCCTTCGACAGTTCTGGTACCATCAGGAGGTCTACCAGTGAAACTGACTCTCAGAAAAAGCCATAAATGATTTGGTAAAAGTAACAATAATGTTGATATTTTATATGTAAATCTTTAATAAATACAATAATATAATAAGGAATTTATTATTTCATCATTATTTGATATCATAAGTTATTGAATGAAAAATACCCTTAGTAATGCTGTAATTTAAGTATTCGGATGAATTTGAAAATTTAAGTCATTTAATATTATATATCCTTAATATTATATATGGCCTGTTTTCGGTAAGTGACAGGACATGATCTGCTCCAAAAACACCTCCATCGAATTGGCATCGTAGATTCCCCGAAATGTCATCTATGCAACATGGGGGACATGGATAGAGACCATCTTGATGTCTTGAGATGTGTTGGTCTGGAGGATGTTGAGCGAGATACGGACGAACTAAGAGGACGAATAAAATTGTATTGGGCTGCGAGAGGGAAAATGGCGTAGGGGAAAAAAAAAAATATTATATATCCTGGAGTTTTTAACTCTTTTTAATTTATCTTTAAGTACTTTTCCTAATGTTTAAGAATTATTATATTTATAAGAAAATCTTTTATCAATAAAAAGCATACATAATGATTATTATACAATTTGTGTTTATTTCCACTCCAGCTCCTCTCTATAAAAAGTAAATTTATAGGACAACTGAATAAGTTATATTTTCATATATTGGGCTATTTAATATGAAATGTCCATTTTATTATTTCCGAAATTCGAAGGTGAAACATTGAAACAAACATTTAATGTTTCAATTTTTCAGTAACCGTATTTTATGACTTGATAACATTAAATATCATATTAATTTTTTTAGTTATATTTTGATTGTGTAATATTATACTTATAGACAATGGTAATAGGGATCATATTTCCATTGTCTATAAATATAAGGTAGAATATAATATTACACAATAAAAATATTACAAAAAAAAAATCAACTTGATCTAGCAGAATACTGATGTCATCAGTGGTAAGTCATTTTACTCTTATCTATTAGATCAAGAGATAGGTTGCCTACCACATTAAGTTTATATATTAGATAAAATTATATTTAAAATGTGAATAAAAAAAAAATATCCAATACAACACAGATAAGGAGAATCCGTAGTATTTACAAAGCTAAAGCTTTTATCTCGACATGCAATAGAAAACAAGCTATATAAAATAAACAAAACTCAATTTATCTCAAATTTTATTATTATTTTTTTATACAAACAACAGTTCTTCAGGTTGAAAGATTCACGACATAAATAATTGCAAAAAAAATTATTAAAAAACATAACAAGTATATTAGGAACTATAAATAACTTTGGAAGAACTTAAATACTCTAAATATACACTAAAATAAACTTAAAAACAAAAAAATTTAATAAATAACCTTAAGGTTTTTTATGTCTTTCAAAAAAAATAATATCATAAAATGAATATTTTACTTATTTTGTACTTTGATACAATAGGTAACAATAAACCCATATATGAGCCATTAAGAGCAGAAGTGATGTGTCATTCTGTTCTTATGATAATTAATTTTCATTAAAAACTAATTAAATATTTATTCAAAAGCTCTTAGTTACATTGTTAAATCTGCTTGTGATTGACAGAGAAAGCTGTTATTGTTGGATCTGCTTGTGATCGACAGAGAAAGCTGTTATTGTTGGATCTGCTTGAGATTAATAGAGAAGGCTGTTATTGTTGGATCTGCTTGTGATCGACAGAGAAAGCTGTTATTGTTGGATCTGCTTGTGATCAACAGAGAAAGCTGTTATTGTTGGATCTGCTTATGATTTACAGAGATAGCTGTTATTCTTTACCAAAATCTCATCTCTATTGAACTTCTTCTAATGGCTTGATGTGACAATACTTTAATTTTGAGCTACGTCACTTATGAACTCAAAGGCTCAGATATCACCATTCTAGTTCTGTACAAAAATTATTTTTAGGACCAAGAGATCGGTTCTGTGCTTTAATGTTAAGTCAAATAGTGATAGTCCCCTAGAATTTAGAAAACATAACTGTAATAAGGCCTTAACGGTAATTCTAAACATGTGACTGAAAAACAACTCTCTGCCTTCTGCTTCATTGATTCCCTCGGTATCAGAACATTCATATCAAGGTCGGTCAAAACATTATCCCCTTAAACATGAAACAAGTCAAATTAACCAATGTCGGACTATCAAGATCATACTGTATCAAAAATTTCCAAATGTATTTGAAAATAGGTAAATAATGTGATTATAATTATAAGCATTTCAATTTTAATTAAAGACCTTCCTCTAAAAAGGTTTTAACATTTCTTTTCAGGGATTTCTTTAAAATTTTTCAGTGATGAGAAAAACGCATCTTGTATTTGATTAGATTAAAAAATTTTCTGGCAGAACCCCTACATTATTATATAATACAAATTAAGTGATGCGTCTTTTCAGCAAAATCTAAGAAATATGAGAATCTACCCATTGATAGAACTCCAATAATAACATTTCTAGAGAAGATCTTGAGGCCATCTTGTTTTCAGTCGCTTAAGAGGATTATCAGGTGATCAAGGAGAAGTCAGGTTGAAAAGTAGTGGGTTTCGGTGGATAGGAAGTTTATCATTAATTAAAAAGTTTGTGTTGTGCATTAGCTTTGACAGAAATGAAGTTGTCATGGTAACAATCACGGACACATAACTACACACAGCATTTTGTGATAAAGTTATACTGCTCCATTCCTATGTGTTTTTTCCAATGGTTCCCAATCAGGGTTCCACGATATAATTTAAGAATTTAGAAATTCAATTTTCAATTAATCGCAAACATTTTGATAAAAATAATTAGTATTCCCAAAACCTTAGTTTAGTATAAAACATACTTTACTCTCTCTACTTTATTCGTATTAAATATTAATGTAGGTGTTCTGCCATTTTCTTACTTCTATCAAAAAGGTTCTGCTGCTCAGACAAGGTTAAGAACCACTGGCCTAAAACATATAATAAACGGCCGATCTATCACAAATGGAAATTTTCTGATCAGACTGCTAGTTCCTGAGATTGGTGCGTTCAAATGAACTCTTCAGCTATATATATATATCTGTATTGATTTTAAAATTTAATAAATTGATATTAAATCAATTTTTCAAGCTCTGATACAAGTAGTTTGGTTCCGTTCTACATAATGTGGTCCAACTATCAGTTCAACCTACCAATACAAGATGATGATAAATACAACAAGAGAACAGTTTATTAAACAAATTAAAATTGATTTTTTTTAAGGATACAATAAATACTGTATAAAAACTTGAAATGGTTTATCACAGAGATCTTCTCATTAAGATCTTTTTTATTAAGTCTTATTTTATATTAATTCTGCGACTAGGATCTGCACCTATAAAAAAAAAAGAAAAAAGGAGATTAAAAAGTAACACTGAAGAAAGAAATTACATACGATGTATCTGCAGTGCATGTTCAGTCATTCAAAGGGTTGGCGTATCTTGCTGTGGGTTGATCTGTATTGGTGTGTCCTGGTGTGGGTTGATCTGCGTTGGTATTACCCTCTACCACACTGAGAAGATGTTCCACCTTCAGTCGATGCGTCAAAAGCCTGAGATAACTACACTCATACAGACTCGGCTATTGAACTTTATCTGCCACTTCACAGCCAACATCCTCCATGTACACATACACTGAGACTTGAATAACTGCACCAACCTGTTTTTGAAGGATGACAGAGTGAGAAAGCAATACACCTCGTCGTACTCTGAATCCTACAGAATAATTCCATGGGAAAAGAAAACGTAGAAGTTCAGCTGCCATCAGGACCAAAAACCATTTCAAATCAACTGAAGTTGGCACATCTTCTTTTCAATGTGAAAGAGGACAACACAAACACAGATCAAACTACTCTTATGCTCGCAGCAGGACATGCCAACCTTTTAAGTGACTTTAACACAAAACTGCAACCACAGTTACACCCACTACCGACGTGTAGTGAAGGTAGTGGGTGGTTACAGTCAAGTCAGTTATCGTAATAAAAGAGGATATGTGGAATGGATTAACATTTTTATTTATTTGAAAGCTATTTTTATTATGTTATAGTCAGTTTTAATATCAATTAAAATCCATTGTAAACTTCTCGCCAGATGAAATAGTATCATTGTGTTTTGGCTAAAAAAAATAGTGTTCTTTATTGTTCCTAGTTATTGTATATCATTGAGCTGGGTTGTTTCTGGAATGTGTATTTGTCTATCAATTTAGTAATTAAAAATCATAGAAGAAAGTCCATGCATTATTTCACCCGATATACGCATAAATGCATGTAAAATTAAATTCTATATATGTATATATAGTTGACCGTAAAAATTGGTATAGAAGAAGATGGTCAGGGTTGCGGTCAAAAGAGAAACAAAAATAGTTCACAACTATTTATTTTCCAACATTTCGCCCCACTTTGCAGGGCTTCATCAGGGCTAAAAAGATACAAAATGATACAATGATAAGAATAAAAATACAAAGATAAGATACAATGAAAAGAATAAAAACAACAATAACAATAACAAGTAAGAATGGCAAAAGTAAAATTACTTTATAAAAATACGTAAAATATAAAGCTAAAAAAGTATAGGAGATGCACATAAAACAAAAACAATACGGGGAAGGAGAAAAAAAAATTATAGAGATAAAATAAACGCCATGAAAGAATAATAAAAAAATAATTAAAATAAAATAAATAATAATAATGATATAAAATGATAATAAATGAGCAAAGAACAAGTCAGGACAACCTACCTGTTCCAAGCAATCGGTTGAACAGAAAGAAACAATGAAGCGGAAGCGTGGAGGAGTGGTTATTGTTACGGTTGTTATGTGGTTATTGTTACGGTTGTTAGTGGTTATTGTTATTGTTATGGTCATTGTTACTTGTTATTTTTGTTTTTATTCTTATCATTGTATCATTTTGTATCTTTTTAGCCCTGATGAAACCCTGCAAAGTGGGGCGAAACGTCGGAAAATAAATAGTTGTAAACTATTTTTGTTTCTCTTTTGACCACAACCTTTCTTCTTATATATAAAAATTAAATTCTGTTTACCCTCATAAATTCAAATAAAAAAACTGTAAATAATTTGGAAATACACAGTGGAACTTTAAAGACAGATAAAGTTTTGTTTTATTTAGAGATTATGATTATATAAATATTTTATATTACACAATATTTTTAAACTTTTATAAAATATAAAAATGTATTTAAGCTTTCACTAGAGAGAGAGAAATGCTTTATTCATTCATGCTGGCCAAATACATCGGACTGCTACATTACACACAATACTAATCAATGGGACAAATATAAATTACATGATATAGTAAAATAGAAAGAAATTTTTTTTTCCTCACAGTTTTCTTTTACAATCAATTCTAGTCTATACGCTAAATACAAATATTTCAATTTATTCCTTATTTTTCTTTCCCTTTCTTGTCCCTTCCATTTCAAAATTTTTATTTCTATTTCATTAGATCGACAAATTCACTCTCCAGAATTCCCCCTCTCAGATCCTCCCCAGTGACCCGCTAAACAAATTCACCATTAGACTGCAATGTGAGATCAAACCAGAGAAATACTAGTCACAGCAGTAGATCAGTTTACAGTAAAACAAACAAATAAAAGATTTTACCAAAACAAAACTAATACATAGATTTAAAGGAAAATATAATAAAAAATTGGTTAGAAAAAATACTTGATTGGATACATAAGTAAAAAAATAAAAATAAATAAATAATAATAAAAATAAAATAATTTAATAAATAAATAAGTTAAAACACATAAATTGACTGGTCTTATTATAATGATCTTATTATTAATCTAACATTAATTTTATTGTTATAATAAAAAAATAATTTGGTTCCTCAACAGCTAAGCAACAAAGAACATAATGGCCTTACATTACCTTAGAAGAGATGAATTGAGAAATCCTCCTCTCCAACTCGCTCTCACGTGCTTCAACTGCAACCAAACAGTAAACCTTTATTAAATAATAATTACTCATTTCATCAGATTTTATTGAAATGCAATAAAACGTTTAATCGGAAATTAAATCTTCAAAAATCAAACATGCAGCAATTGAATGGAAACATCAGTTGATTGATTGAAAATTAAAGCAATTTAATACAACTGAAGTGCTCTATATAGTTTACTCCAAGAGACAAGGAAACCAGTTATTAAAAAACAAAAAAAACACATGAACTGCATGGCTTTCCCTTCCTGAAGGAGCTCCACAGCTTTGAGCACAAATTCAGAATAGTTAATGTTAGAGGACTGAGAGTCCAAGAATGCAGATAATTTTTTTTAATTTTCATTGGCCACAATACAAAAGCTATGAAGCCCCTCCAAAGAAGAAATGTATCAAGTCCATATTTCAGGTGTTTATTTTTACCCGATTTCCGTGACTTTATAATTTTATATATGTTTAACAGATATAAAATTACTTTTTTCATCACTATAAAAAAATGGGTAATATAGTTTAGAGGCAGCATCCCTAAAATCAGCAGGGAGCCTTAGTAGAGCTGTCAAACGTAGGCGAAAATAAAAATTTTATCACAGGACCAACAAGTAAAGTAGTCTAGCTGAGAAAAGATTAAATTTTATCACAGGACCCACAAGTAAAGTAGTCTAGCTGAGAAAAGATTAAATTTTATCGCAGGACCAACAAGTAAAGTAGTCTAGCTGAGAAAAGATTAAATTTTATCGCAGGACCAACAAGTAAAGTAGTATAGCTGAGAAAAGATTAAATTTTATCGCAGGACCAACAAGTAAAGTAGTCTAGCTGAGAAAAGATTAAATTTTATCACAGGACCATCAAGTAAAGTAGTCTAGCTGAGAAAAGATTAAATTTTATCACAGGACCAACAAGTAAAGTAGTCTAGCTGAGAAAAGATTAAATTTTATCACAGGACCAACAAGTAAAGTAGTCTAGCTGAGAAAAGATTAAATTTTATCGCAGGACCAACAAGTAAAGTAGTCTAGCTGAGAAAAGATTAAATTTTATCACAGGACCAACAAGTAAAGTAGTCTAGCTGAGAAAAGATTAAATTTTATCACAGGACCAACAAGTAAAGTAGTCTAGCTGAGAAAAGATTAATTTTTTTTTTTCCCCCCAATGCATTCTCACCCTTAAACCAAATTTTAGAATTATATAAATTATACAATCATTTATTCACTTTTTTTTTTTTTTAGAATTATAAAATCATTATTTTAGGTTTTTTCTTGTTATCGATTAGACCTGGTGCTCTCACAATAGAGAAACAGTTGCACTATTTTTTATATTAATTTGTATATTTTTATTCAGATCTTCTAAATTTTATTTGACTTATTTAAAATGCTAATAAAACCCTTAGATTTTCATTTTTCATACAGAGTACAATACTACACTCCAGTTTCACAATACTTTTACCAAGTACTTTTTAACTTCTTTCATAATTCTTACAATAAAATTCGATTAGCCTTTTTATTTCGTAACTCCTTCAGTTTTAATCTGAAATTCACTTCCATAATCCAAGCTTTAATTCGTTCCGCTTCTATATATTCCCATTCCCTTTACCTTTATGATATAACTATTGAATAAGCAAATCCTTTATTACACATCTTTAAAGGATTCTATTGTACTCGTAGTCCATAATGCTCTGTCTGTATTCTAAACTGTATAATAGTTGCTGTCATAGTCACACATGGCACATTAGGACAAGTTACACAGCGGCACTTTATACCCCTGGCAGGAACTGCCATAGTGTGTACTGTATGATAGATGCTATCAGGGTAAACGTAACTATTGGGACAGTGTGTAGGGTCAGACTAACTAGGCTCGGATAGTTTAAAGGGTCAAACTAACTGGGCTCAGAAAGTTGATAGGGTTATACTAACTGGGCTCAGATAGTTAATAGGGTCAGATTAACTGGGCTCATATAGCTGGTAGGGTCAGACTAACTGGGCTCATATAGCTGGTAGGGTCAGACTAACTGGGCTCAGAAAGTTAACAGGGTCAGACTAACTGGGCTCATATAGCTGGTAGGGTCAGACTAACTAGGTTGATAAACCTTCATAAGCTCCTTAAGCAATAAAACATAATGATGACTTTGCTAATTTAATTAATTACTAAGTTATTTTTGAGCTATTGTTAAGTTAAATAATGTTATTCAGACCTGTTTCATCATTTTGATTAGTATCCATCATGGCGCTTTCATCTATATCTTTCTGTTTATTTATTGATTCGACATTGTCATTTTCCAATTCACTAGAACAAAATAATTTTATTAAAATAAAAAAACTGTTATAGTATATAAGCTATGAAATAAATAATTGAGAGGATTATAGAATAGTGTTATATAGAATTATAGAATAGTAGTTATACACACACAGTAGTTTTTTTTTGTTTTTTTTTTAGGGTGATACAAAAAATACCCTGGTTAACCTGCTGATACAAAAAACTAAATAAATTCTGTTTTTACAACAATCACAATTGTTAATAATAGATATCCTTTTGTATCCAGGATGAGAACACAATAGTCTCACCCATGGCAAGACTATTTCCCATTTTATATCTAAAATGAGAACTAACAATCGCCCATGGCAAGAATATTTCCCATTTTACAAATACAAAACTCTAATGGTCTCTCCAATGTAGCATCTGCTACCTGTTTGCATTATGAGAGACTTTCCCACACTAATAGTTTCCATTTTTGCTGCAGATCCTTTGTAATATCCCTTTTCTTAATCCTACAGCCTTCTTAATTTACATACTCTGTGGTATATTGAGTAATCCACTACAATATCAATATACCAGAGTAATAGAGTTGATAAGCATGAGAGATAGATAACATAGGGTGACTGATTTAGAAGAATCATGGGTAATGAGTATAATAAAATTTATATACAATGCAACTAAAATAACAAATGGAATAGATGAACAAAATGAATGTCACTTGTGAAACAGCTTATCAACATTTTTCCAAAGGTGGGGGCTTGTCATCCAGATTTATTAGTTATAGGGATCTACATTCATTCTAAATTTATATTAAAAAAAAATAATAATAAAAAACAAAAAAAAAAAACAAGTAGCAGAATCCTAGATGGATTAAAATTTTCAATTTTAGAATTCAAAGTTTTTTTTAAATTTGTACATTAACTATCAAGAACTTTCCAGTTCTTCTTTCTATTAATCTTATTCAGATTACATAAACTGTTATGTTAAAACTATGACAAGGTACAAAGAATGAGAAACCTTTAATTATTAATTTAACTGAAAGTAATGTAACGGTTATATCAACCATTTAAGCCCCACCGAAATATAAATAATTAATAAATAAATTAGCTGAAAGTGATACAATGAAAAGGTTCATTAATCAGAGCCATAGATAATAATTGATTCTATATTTAGGAAAAACATTTCAGCAAGAAGTTTGCTGTTCAAGTTTTTTTTAACTTGAAATGGAACATCGTAATAACCAGGTAGGTGAGTGGAGGGGCATGCTCTGCTCTCTTGTAAAGAGGAAGCGAAGCCATAAGGAGGAGAGTTGACCAAGCTCTTGGAACATGAGATTAGCAGGAATGTCCATCGAAAGGGGTGTGTTTGGGGCCTTAGGTACCCTGCCACGATGATCATATATAAAGATATGATCCTGGGTACTTTGAGTTACGCATCCCCTGCATGGAGCTAGAACCTCACGAGAGGAGACTGGGCACCATAAAGAGATTCGCTCTGCTGAGGGTCACGAAGAACTACAACACGGTGTAACATGAGGCGGTACAAGTGCTGGCTGGAGCGATGCCCCTAATATTCCCAGTGAATTGTATATGACAACAGGTGCCGGTAAGGTCTGTGGATTTTATATGACAACAGGTCCTGGTCAGGTTAGTGGATTGTATATGACAACAGGTGCCGGTCAGGTCTGTGGATTGTATGACAACAGGTGCCGGTCAGGTCAGTGGATTGTATATGACAACAGTGGTTAAATATTAATGAAAGACACAACGCCAAAACAAAATTTTCATCAGAAAAAATTATTGGTTTCTGAGTTGTGGTCAATGGCATGAATAATTACTTTCTCTTCAGCCAGAGGAAAAATATCACATCCACATTTTACTGTAGTGATATAGACATAATGCATCAAAAACAACATGCATTGCTTAATCGGAGGGGACCTATACACTTACACGATGGCAGACCTCATCTTTCATTCATATGACAAGACAGTGAGGAAACTAAACGAGCTGTGTCAACAAGTCCACCTTATTTGCCCGACTTATCTCCAACAGAAATTCATCTGTTCAGAAATATGTACAACTTCCTTAAAGGTAAAATGATTCTCAAAAAGGCATTTTCTGACTTCATTTCTTCACAAAATCCTGAAATTTTCAGTTCTGGGAAAGTTGATAAAATGTATAGAAAATGTGGGTCAATATTTTGATTTCATAAAGTTGTTTTTAATAAATAAACTTTTCTATGAAAATTGACATTTCATACAAAAATGACCCAATACTTGGTTTATAATTTTTATTTGAGAAATGATAAATGGGATTTAATTGTGAAATTGTTTTAAAAAAAAAATACTTAATCTTGTTTACTTACTAATCTTGTTCTTTTTCTGCTTCCAGGATTCTCTTGATGAAGTCTTTCTGCTTTCTTTTAGCAGCTCTCTCCAATCTCATTGTTTTAGTCGTGCTCAGATTTTGAGCTGAGAAATTAAGTTTCTTTCCCGTTTTTAAGTTCAATGAAGGAATACCTAAAAAATAATATCAAAACAGTATATTTAGAACGAATAGATGATAACAGCAGTATTATCAATCAAATTTTATTGTATCTATTGTATTTACATGATTATTTAATTTCCACCTCATGCCCTATATTACTATTACTTAAAGCCTGTTTTTGTTATGATTAAAAAACAAAACAAAAGGTAATAAATGCTACCTTATTTGATAAACATAAAGCAATAACAGTAATCATTAAACAAAGCTTAGCTTTAATAAATAAACCTATATAAATTCTCATTAGAAAATATGAAAGGCAGCACTTCCAAAAACATAACAAATTTTATAAAAGTTTAATGATCTGGAAAATATCAAAACTAAACTGTATGATTTTTAAATAAATAGATTTCTGACAAGATCCCAAAAAATATACAATAAAAGAACTTTTCACAGGATTAATAAAAGTCAAATGAAATATATATGGATTAAATAAGTATTACAAATGAACCAAACAAATACAGTATTTAACGATTGTTCAGAAAGTATCTTATATCGCTTATTTGATAACGATAATCTCCCTGATTTTTAATTTTTATTAAATTGCTAATTAGTATATCAATTATGCTATTACTGTTTTGGCATGACGTCATTTCTACATCTAATCTAATGATTTAAAGGTTTTAAACTAAATGGTTCGACTAAAAAATTTGTATTTTATTGCAAAAGCTTTTGCTAACATTAAAGCATCGATGCTAGGCAAATTTGTACTTTGTGCTTTCATGAAACCATATTCCAAGGTTGTTTTTGAAAAACAAAATTATGAAATTTTTTTCAACAACAAAACACATTATAATTTAAAAATAACAAGTGAATCACTAAATCAGTATTATTTGTTTATGTCTAAATGAGGTTACACATAAAACCATCATGGCTGCTAGCAGTTTTCTTCTGTTGGTACACAGATTAAAAACCTTAGTTCTTAAAACTAAAATTAAAAACGAATACTGTATTCATCTGAATTCACTGATAATAATATTAACATTGTTTCAATTTTTTTTCCCTATGTTGTTAAATATCCTACTGTCTATTTAAGGGATATATATAAATTAAAATGATTTTGATGCAAAAATTAACTGTGACAAAAAATACTTACAATCACGCTTCAATATTTTTGGAAGGCGGTTTTGAATCTTTGCTTCTATTGCATCTTCAAAATCATCAGGTTTAAAATGCTTACTACAAATCCTTTTGTTGGTTGGATTAAACTTTTCCCCTCGATAGCACCTCTTAACCCATTCTTTTCTGAACTTAGCATCTTTTGGAAATGTGAAGAACCGCACATTATCGCCTAACTTTTTAGAAATTACAGCATTGCTTTTGCACATGGCAACACTACAAACACTCCCAGGCATCTGAAATAAAGAAATCAAATGAGGAACATAATGTAAAATTTTAGAAAGGTATAACATGAAAAATGGTTTTGAAATAAATCTAAGAATTAGTTCAACATCTTAAGCTAAGAGTATACAACTCCAGTATATATAATAATGAGTAGATGTTTGATTGTAGATTAAAAACAAGAGGAAGAGATGATTGGGGCTACGGTCAGTGAACAACACAAATAAGTAAAAACTTATTAGTGCCATCTTTTCGGCCAGAATTTCAGCCTTCATCAAGGCTAAGAATAAAAACCAAGAAAACAACTAACACTATAGTTACAAAATAGTATAAAAAGACATGTATAGTCTAAGTATTATAAGAAGATAAAGGTTGTATGAGAAGAGTAATATTAAAATTAAATAAGAGGAAAGAACTGATAACAAAATACATATGAAAATCTAGTTATTAAATATATGTACAAAATGGAAATTATTTAAAATAAAGAGAATAAAAAATATGTATAGGTAATTAAATATGTAAGTAAAAAGAATTAAAGAAATAAAATATAAAGTTATGTTATAAACCAAAAGGAGTAAAGAAATAAAATATAAAGTTCTATTATAAACCTAAAATAAAAGTTATATTTTTAATTCTTCTTCCCCCCCCCCCCCGCTGTACCTTAGAGCAACCTTATACTAGCGTTACATTCCAAACTTCCTAACATTTTAATATTCCGTCAAGAAAAGACTCGGTCACCAAGCCTTGGATGGTTGCGGTACCTGCATCACAGGAAGCTAAGTTCCAAAGTCTTCAGCCCTGCACTCATATTGGTCCAAATATCTCTGAACCAAAGTGAGGCATTGCTTAATCTCTATAACAATGGGGCACTAATTTTAACAAGGCTAATAGGTTGCTTGCATCTCTCTCTCTCTCTCTCTCTCTCTCTCTCTCTCTCTCTCTCTCTCTC
>NW_027113191.1:170755-181813 GCF_000696795.3 Halyomorpha halys | reverse complement strand
CTCTCTCTCTCTCTCTCTCTCTCTCTCTCTCTCTCTCTCTCTCGCTCCCTCCCTTCCTCTTTCTCTCATCACGATCAAAATAATATCATGTGTTGCCAAACTTGATACTATTTTGATATAAGTAAAAAAGAGAAAAACTATCTTCCATAGACAAATGACAATCACAAGCACAAGCAATTATGAATTAGAAGTTCATTATAAAGGCTCTAATTCATAGAACATTATTTAAATAATGGTAAATGTTTTTTAAGATGGTAGTATTTGTTGATGTTAACAATTGATTCATAATGTCTCTCTTATATTGAATAATATTCAGTAAATAGGATAACCTGTAGCCTTTGCAAATTGGGCAAATAACAAATAAGTGGAAAAGATCTTTCGAGCTTTTAAAAATTAAATATAGTACACTTATTAAGCAGTTTTAATATGTAAGATTGGTAGTAAAACTTGATTTTAATAATATATTTGCCTGAGAGTTGTGGCTGTGTCAAAATTTAAATTTATTTAGAAGGGTTATTTGTCATTAAGCATTAAGCATGGTTAGATGTCGGGGTGAGTATTTTATTTTTTTTACAATAAATATTTTATTGAAAGTTGGATTTGTTTGAATGATAATAGCAAACTAATGCTATCAAACTTTTAAATAATCTAAGGTCGAGTTCCAGAAGAATTCTTTTTTCATCTACTTCTGAAAGCCATTTATCCCACTAACTGACCCAGTTTTATTTTTGTTTCTGTTGTCTGTTATTACAATATTCTTTCATTTTTAGAGAATAAATTTTATGAAGCTTGCTCTGTCATTCATTAGTAATATTTTATGAACCAATATTACCAAGCGCTGTTTTAAGAATTTTGTATCGAAAGTGAGATATTTTAAGTTCAACTCTTATTACCAAGAAGGCGTGCCCTAACTTAAAAAAAAATAAACTTTCAAAAAACCAAGTTAGGCTAATTTCATTTAGTCAGAATATCGAAGGCCCCAAATCTGAGCTTAATAGAATAAAATAAATTAATTTTCATGTGTTGGCCTCAATATATTATTTTTGCCTGCAAAATATTAAACATAGAATTGACAGCTGTAATGATTTTGGACTTGACAATTTATCATCATTTAGAAACATACCACAGTTCAAAATCGGTACTCTAATTTTGAACAGATTAGATATTACAAGTTCTAAAGCAGTATTTATTCACAACTGTCACTTGTAATGTCGGATGACCACAATACTAGCAGAAAGTCCCATTCTAAGGACAGTTTTAATCATCCACTCTCCTTCCTCTTCTTGTCTTCATTTTATATCAACATAATATATATTTATATAACCTTTAAGTCAGAAGCGGGAAGCTCAGAGGTAAGGCACTGTAGTATCAACTTAAAGGACCCGAGTTTAAATGTGGATGTGGCAGACAATTATTTTCTGTTTCACTTAGCCATGAGTTGTGGTGCCTTCCAGGATCCACCCAGCCTCATGGTAAGGGTACCCTTACTTGGGCAGTCAAGTACGATTCTGACCAAATCAGCTCCTTACACAACCATTGGTCCCTACTTCCTAACAAATTACTCTCTACTTCCCTCACCCTTCATGGCTTGTAGTAGTACAGCTTTCATTTTTTTAATAACCTTAATTTATTATTTATTTATGCACCCCAAAATTTTTTAGACATTGTTAAAATTATCAAGATTTTCATCATAAATTTTCTATTTATAAAGTTAGAAATAAACACAGGGCATTCTTAATAAAAACAGATTCATGGGCATAACGATTTTTGTGATACAGTGATCATAATAACTCACTAAACCAGTTAGTGAATTGAAACAATCATTGTATATCAAAAACAAATTTTTAAAGTACATTACTTAAGGGGTCAGTCAAACATGGTAAGGGAGAAAATTTTTTGTTTACTACTAATAAATCTATTCTGTAAATATTCAGATTCACAGATTTGGATAGAAATATAGCCTCCAAGGCATTGGCTTCAGTAGAGCAAAGAAGTAGAATAGTTCTTATTTTTTTCCAATGAATAACACTCAAGTTAGAGGTTGAAAATAGACCAGACATATCATTTACACATTTTTAGATAATGGCTACAAAATATTAATTTCTGTAATAGTTTTCCCATAATTTTTAATAAAAACATTGATCACTTTCAATTTTTATTTGAAAATGAATAAAATATAGCACCTATCAAGTTAAAGATTAAATACAAAAATTATGTAGCTCAATTTCTACCACAGATATTGAAAACTATAATGCCAGACCTGATAGTATTACTGTACTGCTACAACAATAAATATTGTCTTGATGGCGACTCACATATACTTTATATCATAGCAGTTTGCTTTCGTGACTGTGTAAATAGTCCTTAACTATTTAGCTATTTGAACTTATTAGCTTCACTGCCCCAAAATGTGACTATCACACTGGACCTAGTGTAACAGTAAATGCTGTCATGACCCCAACTATAATAGTTTCCGCTATGAAGTTGTAATATGTTACAATTTACATGGGTAATGACTCATTCCAATGGAATAAAGTTATATAAAACAAAAAGCATAGAGTGAGATTAAGATAATGTAAAATTTGAGCAGACATTATATTGCTTTTTGCTTTGATAATGGTATATCTGATTAAATAAAAGTTCTAATTTTATTTTAAATTGGACATATTACACAAATGGTACAGTATATGGTAGTTATTTTTCTACTGGGGTCCCTCTACAGACTGTCCTAAACTTTACAAGGCTGGCACAAAATAACCAGTCTAAAAACAAAATATTTTTTCGTTAGATATGCCACTATTAAAAGAAAGTGAGACATTTATGTACCTATTATTTAAAAAAAAAACAGAATCCATATAGAACTACAATATACTAGCATCCAAATCATTAATGTTGAAAGTTTAAGACAAATACAATGCTTATTTTGACTGATTTGTGACAACTTCTTTTTGATTTATTGATGAATTGGTGTCATGTTGGTAGGATCTCAACATACTAATTATGGATGGTAAAAACACAATGGAGAGTATTTCAGGTATTAAAAGAAATATTAGAGACTTAGAAAATCGCAAATGAAAAGTAAAAGGATAAAGTGTAAGCGATTTTTAATACTTACCTTTGCGCTTAAAATTAAGAAAGAAGGGTTGATATTTTTTTTTTAAATGAATGATCTCTAAACTTAAAAATATCTTACGTTAAAAATCCTAAAATAAATGTTTGTCGAGTAATTCCGAAAACTGAAAATTGAACTTATACATGAACAAACACCAGACCTGAACAAAACTTCAAATTAAGTTCTACCGCTCTTTAAGAAGGCTTTACAACGAAAACCAAAGAGCAAACAAGTCAGAATTACCAAGAACATGGAAGCAAAGAGGTAATTGCTACGTCAAGAGGAAAATATATCTACAAGTGCGCATTTAATTTCAATATAAACAATATAGCTTGTTTCGCTTTCTTTGAAATCAAATAAACTGTCATTCCATAAAATGTATTCGAAAAGAAGTAATTAATAAAAGAAATTCTCAAAGAATCCACTCTAAATTCCAATGAAGTAATATTAAATTTTGCTATAAATTTGGAAAAATGTGTCATTTACTAATGACAAATAATAGTGGAAATCGCCATTACCATGACCTTACAATATTATATATAACCTAATATTCATAAAATGTTTATTACGAATGATATATAATATTTATTTTATTTCTTTAATTTTCATTTGCATTACATACTCAATTCAGGCACCTAAACAGTATTTGTAACAGTTTGTAGAGGATGGAGATTTTTGATATTGTTGTTTCTCTTTTCCTGACTCTTATTTAGTAATTTAAATATTAGTCCCACGAGTAAGTAATCAGTTGATGAAGTTGTTATATACATTAATTTTTGCAAATTATAAAATTTAAACCGGGTTAACTTACTTTATCCTATATCAGTTGAGAAATTTAAAACAGAAAAACTAGATTCAGGATGGGAAAAAAATGTAAACTTCTTGCATTGTACTTTCTAAGGAATTATGCTCTTTTAAAGCAAAATAATGATTAAGATTAATATTGGAACAGACAGCTAATAAAGCTCCTCAGAGAAAAAGAGTTCTTGCTTCGACAAGGCCTACTGTATTGGCACCGACGGATACGCAGATATAGATGTGTTCCTTAAGACCGGAGTTTCAACTCTGGTCTCGGATCCAACGGCGTGATATGAGAATAATACTTGATCAGGCGGGTGGAGTGGAAAGGTAAAACGAATATATCTATCCAAAATACGCAGGTTCGGATCTCGCGTGTTAACTTGTAATATAAAATTAATTTTATATCTTTGAAAGGTGCTCTGTGGCAAACTGTAAATATATCGATTGGCACTGCTTGATGAAGTATTTGTTGTGACCACTTCGAAGCTAATGTAGAGAACAACACTATAGTTTGAACTTTTATGTTATATATACCGTAACAAATGAAACAGTAAAAACATTAAAAACGTTTCATTTGTGTCTACCTTTGGAGCAATTCCAAATAATAACAGGAGATTTTTAGAAGACTGATGTTAGCATTAGGGAGATTGCGATCTTAGCCAAACATATTGCTCTGGACTCCTCGGGCATCATACATTATACATTATCGTCTGCATGGGAATTAGTTGAGTACGGTGGCAACTGTTATATCTCAGAGGATTCTACCCTCGTCCTCCCGGATATTATTTCTGGTGGTACGAGAGAGGTATGGAAGCCTGAAGGATAGTTAACCGCCAGGCCGTGCAGGAAGGTGCATTCGTTCTGCTCTTCTGGTGGATACGGAGGAGGTATGTAAGCCCAGACCGTAGCTAGCCACCTGGTCCTACGATGGAGAGAAGGAAAGAGGATTGAAGGAGAGTGACCATTTCTTCGGTGATCGTAAAATAAAAACAACTCATTCGAATTCAGGATCGCTGTCAGCTGAAACTATCTCAAGCAGAGCGTACGTCACCCTATACGACTAAACCTTGGATATTTGTGGATTAATGAAGAATTAGACCTTTTTTTTTCTTCAAAACCCCTACAAAATTTTAATGGCATATTTACAAACAATGTATAGGGTCTTTTTTTAAGCCCGATAGAACTTGAAATTGTAAAAAATAACACAAAAAATTAAATTGTAATCAAAATTTTTTTTTTATTCGAAAGATCAATACGTGACATTAACATTTGAAAATGATTTCGGGCATATGGGCACCGCGGCTGTTCTTGACGAAGCGCATTCTGTAAAATTGTGTTCAGCGATGAGGCGCATTTTTGGCTTAACGGGTTTGTTAATAAGCAAAATTGCCGCATATGGTCGTGCGATTTGACACCTCTCGATTATTTCCTACGTGGGGCTACGTGAAGTCACTGGTTTATGCTGATAAACCAGCAACAATTGACGCCTTGGAGGCCAGCATTGTTCGTGTTATTCGTGACATACGGCCAGCAGTGCTCGAAAAAGTGGCCCAAAATTGGACGTCCAGAATGCGCTTCGTCAAGAACAGCCGCGGTGCCCATATGCCCGAAATCATTTTCAAATGTTAATGTCACGTATTGTCTTTCGAATAAAAAAAAAATTTTGATTACAATTTAATTTTTTGTGTTATTTTTTACAATTTCAAGTTCTATCGGGCTTAAAAAAACACCCTATTTTCTCCTTTTTCTGTAGAAAATCTACATTCTAAGGAGTCTTTTGGAGTGTATTAGTTTTGTAGTGCGCATTTATAAAAGTGTATAATGTGTTGGGACACACATTATTTCTGAATTTAATAAACTTAAATCTAATAAAAAACTTAATCCTAATACTACGTGACCTTATGTAGTGTGAAGCCAACGCCCCGGAGGAGGAGCAGGTGTCAACGTGTTGAGGCACTCCGCAAGTCAGTGGGATAGATGTTGAGTGTTCCTTACGAATCCGCACAGCGATGGTCCTGCTGTTTAGAAACGAGGCAGTCAAACTGTAGAGCTGTTCCGGGCACTCCAGGTCCGCGAGTATGCCGTGAGACACGGAGTCGAATGCCTTTGTGCAGTCGATGGATATCATGGCCGTTGCTTCTATTATATTCGGCTTGAGGATTGGAAAAAAGATTGGATGTTTCCATTTATCGGGATTAATGGCTAGCTTCGCTGACTCTACGACTGCTAGTGTGAAGTGGTTGATGTATGTGTCAACATCTTCGGTGGTACGTAAAGTCAAGATTTCTTGCAGCCTATGGCATATCTCCCTCTTGAACCTACCCCAGTCGATTTCACGGTAATTGAATCTCTCCGTCGCCGGTTCAGGGCTTCTGCCTTGGATCTCGTATATAACCGGCCGGTGATCAGATGTGATGAAATCCGTCACAGAACAACCCGTGACCCGATATGGCTGTCTGGACAGAAGGAGGTCTATTGTTGATGTCTATCCGGTCCCAAAATGGCGGAAAGTATCCCAAAATGCTTAGATGGATTACTGTGAAGGCGGTTTTGACTAATTGTCTGCCCGTTTGGTTCGCATTAGAGTTATGCCATAGGATGTGTCTAGCGTTAAAATCTCCAACTACCCAATGGTTGGTTTTTTTTTATGGATGATTTGCCGTAGCTCTCTCACCGACCCTCTAGGACGCCGGTAAATTCCCGATTTGTGGGTGGATTGGTGCACCCGCACTTGAATCGTGAGATGACTTATCCGGACGTCCTCGATGTTCATAGGCGGCGGCATCTTCTTCCACGTCGTTCCGTAGCGAATGGCTACGAGAACTCTGCCGTGAGGGTCATGTACGTCATCCGTAGCTACTGCATATCCTCAGAAGTGAGGGGGTCGCTCTTGCAGCCTCGTGTCGGTGAGTACGACCACGGTTGGATTTGTGAGTGCCAATAGCGCTTCTACCTCCCTTCCTCCAATAGCTCCCTTCCTTTTTTTTCCTCACAGCCCCAATATAACATTATTTTAACCATCATATACATTGCTATGTATAAAGGTATTAGCAATTATTAATATTATAGGGGTCTTTGCCATATGTCTTGTCATACCTGTGCCGGGTGGATTGGAGCTGGGCTTCTTGCTCCTTCCGCTACAGAAGTTAGGGTGCCTTATGGAACATGGAACCCTCGGCCAAGATCCAGTGTAAAGATGACTGTAGAGCTTCTGTCGAGGAAGTTGTGTAATTGATCAGTTCAGTCTCCAATTTAAGATGGAGACACAGGCCAGGAGGCCTCGACAATGAATGTTCACACAGGTTAGGAGATGAATGGACAGGACGAGTCTTACGGGAATTAGCCATAAATCCTCACAGAATGGAAACTTTACTCTGAAGGAATCTAGCCTATATATCGTGAAGATAATATCAGGTCCTTTAGGAACTAGATGAAGGTCCTTACGAAAAAAAGAAAAGGCTAAGGAAGGAGAAGAGATCCCGAGAAGTCAGAGTGAAATGCATTGATCGATATACATATTCACAAATGTCTCTAATATGTAGAGATTCGCCGTGAATATTGTAACCCAATGCCCCCAAGGGAGGAGATTTTTCTGAGGAGGTGATTCGAACTGGAGTTTGCCAATTTTTGCTTAGTCAACTCTCTGGTTTATTAAACGCCATCGAGAGTTGCTACGTTTAAGACGTTCGCTTTTAATAGATCAAAAGATTCTATTGTAATCTTGATCTATTCAAATAATACATTTATGATTATAAAAATATACTACATGGTTGTTACTTGTTCGAAATTAAATTATATACAACAAATTGTATAAATATTAATATACATCGTTTGCCTAAAGACAATAGTAGCTCACGTGTTATCAGGTTGGTTGTGTCAAGTGGGGCCATCAGATGAGCTCTAAGCTGTTATAATAGAGACCAGGAGATAGCGGCGTTGCTACGTGTAGAGTACCCAATTGGCCGTGGTAGCCCGACTAATAAGCATTTTTGTTCAGAACGCACTTAATTATAAAACGTATACAAGGTACCCTATATTGTTGGCCTCAACACCTAATTTTCTTCCTTTGCTTTACTTGTACTAATTTAAGAGTATCTTGTAATAAATATCGTTTCTAATATATAAATTTATAAACATCTAAATATCATCCATGACTATCATTACCACCGACGTGAGATTACTGCTTTTCAGTCTATTTGAGTGTAAAGTGTAAATCCCTCACAATCAAATTGGTATGCCCACCGTGTGAAAAGAAATAAAATATTGATGTGATTTATATTTTGTACTTATTATCATAGTTAATAAATTTGAGTATATAATTACGTATTACGTACGTGTTACGTTCGTACATAGATATTGTTTATTTTTGTTGTATTGTTACATTGATTATAGTATGAGAGTAGGAACTAAGCCGGTACACTATACGTGTATTAGGACTTGGACTAAGCCCTTCAGTCAGTTATCGGCACTTTACTTAGAGCTGACCTGGAATCGACCCACTACTTATGATTATTGCGTTCACCGCTCAGCCCATACATCGCGGTAGTCGGTACACAGAACATAGGACTCTACATCACTTCACTCGATGACCTGCGCCCGGCAAGTTAGAGATCCCGGGTTCCAGTCCGAGTATGATAAACTATTTTTTTTATATATGTATACATAGTTGACCGTAAAAATTTAAATTAAAATAAGAAGATAAGAGCCGTTCAACCTTTCGCTTTTCAACAGCCCTGATGAAGCCCTGCAAAGTGGGGCGAAACGTCGGACATTAAAATATTTTTTTTTACCGCAACCCTGACCTTCTTATATTTATTTATTTTTTTAAATTGAAGTGATGCTAAAATGTCTATACAACAATTTATTAGATAAATTATTAAAAGTAATAATTAGATTCAATTTGTATGTATTCGTTATTTGTATTTTAAGGTATGGCAATTTTATTATTAGTTTTTTTTTTTTTTTTTTGTGTGCGATGGCTTATAAATATTGGCTTTAAGAAATATATTTTTTCTTTTATTCAAGAAGCTATATTATTTTTTTTTTGTTTGTTGATGAAAACACACATTTTATTTATGCTGCTATTTAGAGGTTTTTTTTATATATATTTAACCTTTAAATATAATATTTATTGGAAATTATATATTTTTTAAATAATACAGGCTGGTAATTTTGACAAGTTCATTTTCAACCCTCACCACCGCCACACTAATTGGGCTCAGACCTGCCTCGGAAATGATAATATAGCTCAGATTTTGGATGTGTTTCCTTTTTCTCAGGCTCATCCACTCTAAATGTTTTTTTTTTATAACGTGTAAACTATGACTATGTAAATAGTCATTTATAACGTATAAACTATGACTGTGTAAATAGTCATTTATAACGTTTAAACTATGACTGTGTAAATAGTCATTTATAACGTGTAAACTATGACTATGTAAATAGTCATTTATAACATGTGAACTATGACTATGTAAATAGTCATTTATAACGTATAAACTAGGACTGTGTAAATAGTCATTTATAACATATAAACTAGGACTATGTAAATAGTCATTTAAACTTATAAACTAGGAATATCTAAATAACTTTAATAAATCTGGTTCTTATGATAGGACTATTCTGACCACTGACCAATTTCCTATCCACTGACCAAAGATATTCAAGCAGTCTATGTCATGGAGTTGATTCTGGGCCCTGTTTCATAATAAAGTACAAACTAATACTATTAGCCTTGTCGATTTAGCTTAATACAATTACACTGACTTGTACAATAGTAACTTGTACTTTAGTACTTTTTAACTCCTGTAATATCACTAATAGTCATCCTTATTATGAAAAAAATAAGAATTAATGTAATTAACACGTTGTTTCAATACTTGTATTTTGAACTACTATTAGCTTTCATTATGAAACAGGGCCCTGATTGTAAAAATAAATTCAAGTTATACAAAAAACTACTAAATTTCTAGACGATATTGACTGCAATAACCCGCCTGTGCAATATCTAGAACGTGGAGTAATGGCTGACCCTGAAAAAGAGGTTAAAGTCCAACTATTCCTTATCTACTTATCAATTTTATTTTATAGATACCTGTGCGCGAACGATTAGTCCGTCTCCAACGTTTTTCATGAGCTTTATCTGAGATTGGGTTTTTTTTTTTACTTTTTTGTTTATTTATATATCATAATATAATATATGTCATATCGTTGTGCTACTCTATCAGTAGCTGACAGTGTTTCCAACCAGATCTGAAAACATCTTGGTATGTATTAGGATTTATATTTTTCAAGTCATACTTTTTTAGACGCTTAGAGCGAATTGACATGGATCATACGCTTCCAATATATATTATAGAATATTTATTAAATGAAAGAAAAAAAGATATTTAGTTTAATTATGAGACATTCCCATCAATCAGATTCCATTTGCTTATCCTGAAATAATAAAATCTAAACAAATTTCCTAAGAAATTTTACTTTTAATACGCAAGCCCCACACACATATATTTTATTGTACATAATATGTTATGATTACTGCCGTAATGATTAATTGACATTGACAAAGGGATTTTGGTTTATTTAATTTTTATTTATTCAGGATGATACATTTACCCGTTGGATCCAAAACAACACATAAAAATAATGAATATAAAATGAAATTATTGTTGATAAGTTATTGATAGCAGTGGAACATAATTTAAAATTAAAATAATTTATATATACGTGAAAAAGATATTATTATGCATAGATTAATATATTATAAATTTTGAATAGTTTATGTGGAGCTGTGAAATTGTAGTTAAGATTGTTTCAGACGATGGCTAGGATGGGACATTAAAAATAATTAATAAAGATAGACTACATCGATATAATTTATTTTAATTCGATCAAATGAAATATTTATTGAGGAGTGGTGGTGCCTACAACACCTGGCGGCGCTAAAACTACACAATTTTTAAATTGTTTTAGAGATTGGACTACTCATTTAATTTAAACTGAAATATACATAATTTGAAAAAAAGACCTAATTATAGGATTATAAGTGTATATGTGGCTGTAGCGGTGCGCTCTACCGTACTTACGGTACTCACAACATCCACTTGGCACCCCACCGTACTTACGGTACTCACAACATCCACTTG